>NC_061087.1:77124774-77128884 GCF_015104395.2 Macrobrachium nipponense
GTGAGTGTACCCAAAATTCTCTGTTTACGTGGTTACCAAAAATAATTACAATTTGAGTCTTCAATTTTTATAAAAAATAGAAATAGAATAAAATGAAATAATCGGCCGTAAAAAATATTAACCACCCAGCATATTTGTTTATATTTGTATGTGGTATACTTTGATGTCTTGAAGAAACTACCATAGACATAAAATTGCACAATATTGAACGAGTCTATTGTATCATTAACAAGAGAGTTCTTTATGCAGGAAGCCTAAACGGAGCAAAAATAATAAAAATAATTATAATAAAATGTCCTCTTGAAAGATGACATCAAATAGAAACATATTAACGTATCCGTACACATTTGTTTTTTCCAAGTCTAGATCAATATCGGAGAACAAATAGATAACCTCATTCAGTTGTTTTTTGTCTATTACGTTTCCTTTTCTCCCATTTGCGTAGATCAGACAGGCACTCGAGAACAATTTTTGAAGGCCCATTTACTCGAAGATTTTTTTGTATCTTCAACTTTTAACCAAGAGAATGAGCAAACAGTTTCCTCTTCTCATTTTCTGAATGGTCCTCCATCGCATCTCGAATACAAGATTCTTTTTTTGCTGTTTCTTTCTTTTTATAGAAACACTGTGAACGCTAATCTACATCACAAAGTCACAGATGGGTAATGGACCAATGCAAGTCAAACTCCACATTGATTCCATTGCTATCTACAGTATAGGTAGATCTTGCCCGTGTATGGCCGTCAGATTACAATAAACAAACAATGGCGCGTGCCCGATTCAGTTTTTTTTTTTTTTTTTTTTTTTTTTTTTTTTTTTTTTTTTTTTTTTTTTTTTTAATGAGTCGGTTTTTCCCGTATGTTTTATATCGCCATATTTAGAGATGCTCGTTTCCTTTCCTTTCTTTTGAAAAGTATGTTCAATGGTTTTGAAATCTCTCATACATTTATGTGCCAATATTTGAACTTTGCTTTTGTGTTCTACTTTGGCATCTGACTACAGCTCTCCGGTTTTGGGTTTCACCTAAGTATTGACTTTGTCATCGTTAATTTCGGGCAAAAAAACACGTCAAGTTTTCTGTAACTTGTAGTTTTTTTTTACAGTATTTGCACATTATATTTAAAATTCCCAAACATTCCTGGTACATTATGGCACATTGCAGGGTTTTCATTTGATTTTTTCATATTTGACCGGCGTTGCTCCGCAAATGCAAGTTACCTTTTGGAAGAATTTTAGACTGCTTAGAACGGTCAGGCTGATCGGATAATTTGCTACATAACTGGAAGTGCGGGTTTTCAAACATGTTTTCACTTTAGAAAGATTCATTTTTTGCAACTCATTTTTTGCAACAAAAAGGAAGGAATTGTATTGTCATTCAAGTCACTAATGTTATCAAACTTGATCGCACAAAGGAAAATGTGAAACAAACAAAGCCAATACGAGATAACATGTTAAACACAATGGTGACTTATTTCATTTGTTAAATATTATTAAACCTTACACTGCACGTTTCAGTTAATGCAAAATTCAGTCAATTAGTTTGATAGGTAAGCAGGCTTTTTTATAGTAAAAGTATCATTCAACACAAACGTTATTAATCAACCTAGATACAAAGTAAAAATCTAATTATTGATACACCTAGAAATAAAAATTGAAACTGATATTTTGGTGAGGGAAATGACCTATTCAATTAGTCAATGAAATGTTTAGATAGAGCACCCATGATGTTCAACTTTTCTCTCGTAAAACACACTATGATAAAGGGAACAAAAAGTTTTGTTGCAGAGTGAAAAGGTTATTGCAATTTAATAATCAGTGGTAACTGCTGTATTGGATTGCTTGCTGAGCTATTGTTCATTTGATTATTTTGCATTTATTATCGCAATTTATTCTGTGGATGAAATTATTAGTATTTTGATATAACTCACTTTGTTCTGTTTATTCACACGTTACAAAAATTGTGGAAAATTAAGTTGTTAAAAGCGGATTGTTATTATAATTGTCCCAGAAATAACTTCTATGTTGCAGAGATGTTTCTAAGAAAATTCCTTTTCTAAGTCCGTCAAATAACGTCTTTATGTTCCACCTTAAAAACTTATCCCTAATTTAGCAACAAAAGGAAAATCATAAAATAGGGTGAACACACGTGCACATGATACACACACACACACACACATACACAGTACACACACACACACACACACACACACACATATATATATATATATATATATATATATATATATATATATATATATATATGGTGTATATATATACTATGTATATCTATTTGTGTGTGTGAGTGTTTGTGTATAAATATGGCTCAACAGACAATAATGGTCACTACCGTATTAATATTTTAACGCTGAGTTATCTGAGAGGCAATGTGCAGGAATCTTTCTCAGTATTAGCGGCTCTATACACCTACATGTTTCTACTTGTTATATTTAACTCTATTATCAGATATGACATTATCAAAATATATCTTCAGAAAAAAAAAAAAGAATTTTTAGTGAATTGTAATTCTCAAATGAGTAGTTTTTCTTAAATTTCTGACATATCGTAACTGTACGGTAGACGTAATTTGCTGCTCCATTTTCTCCTAGGAGCTACAACAAGGCGTGATCTGACCTCCAGCCTACTAGGGGCGCGTGCTAAAATCTACGTTCTAATAGCGCATTGTTTCACCAACGAAAATAAAAATAAAAATACGCTTAGTTTTATTGCGTTGCTTTCAATCTCTTGGTGAAATGGCATGTTTCTTTGTTCTTTTAGTAAGTATTTTTCATATCCAATTAATGTAATCGTGATATTTATAAAGATTTTTTTAGGAAAGAAAGTAAGGAAACTTAAAATCCTGTGCAAATGAATTGCTTCTAACAGCTACATACGAAAATATACAGTAGTTTTCTTTTCTGTTCTTAATCCGGTTCTGAAGGTCTTGAACTTCAAAGACGATACCTCGCCTTTTCTTGCTCTCTTTTTAATTAAGTTTTAATATTCATGTAGGAACGAGTAGGCAAAGGAACTCTCGGGCTCTTGGCTTCATTACTTTTGGATTCCAATTCCCAGATAATTTTCGATGGCATCAAAGGATTTAAATATTCTCCAGAAATGCTAACAAGTTTGTCTTTTCTACAAGACTGAATTCAGTTCATTTCTTGCTCGTTAATTGTAGGTTTGCAGCTGCACTTTATACTCATTACCCAGGAAAGGGTTTTGGTTTTCGCACATTAGTTTTTTCTTAGCGAAATAAAAACGGTTTTATCAGAGATGTAATTCTAAAAGAATAAGAATGTAGATTAGAAGTCCTCTGTGTCGAAGAATTGAAAAGTTAGTCCTTTTTCTCTTTTTTTCGAATTAATCCCTTCTAACACGTTGGCGCTGTTGCCTGACATTCTTAAATATGTTTGATTGGAATTATTACCGTCTAGATTGGTATCACCTCAGGGAAGACCTTTTTATCACAAATGTAGATCAAAGATAGAATATAAGAGACTAGCTAAATCTTCATCAGTGTAAAATGAGAAACTCAGAGCACAGAAAACATAGAGGGATGTACGTTACATATAAAAATGAAGCAATAAAAATTAAGGAAATAAGCTGAGAAAATGTTATACAAATGAACACCAAATATATTAGTTCGTTCATTCACGGCACAATGTACAATGCGTCTTGGAGGCAGCATTATTGCCTCTAGCTTGTTTGCATCCACTGGTGGTAGGTAGTGTGATACTGATTGTGTAGCTAAGATTCGCAAAATCACTTACCATCAGAATCTCTCATTTAAATCAGTTTGTCGTCATAATAGTTAAACAAGTTGAAATTGCCGCCGTTATGCATCCCTTAATTGAAGTTTGGTTTGTAATAACCTTCCGTCTGAAATTGGCAACTGAGTGTAGTTGTCATTCATTGACATAAATATAAAAAATGAGGTCTATTTTTTTTTTTTTTTTTTTTTTTTTTTTTTACTAAAATCAAACCTTGAAATATCTGGTCGGCACATTTCACTAACAGACTGAAAGAGATGGATTTCTCATCTATGAAGAGAGGTATGTTTATATATAATACAAAGCCAAGCTAAAGTTCTTTTAATTCATATATGTTTGA
>NC_061087.1:77129384-77139384 GCF_015104395.2 Macrobrachium nipponense
TCAAACATATATAAAGAATGTCAGGCAACAGCACCAACGTGTTAGAAGGGATTAATTCGAAAAAAAAGAGAAAAAGGACTAACTTTTCAATTCTTCGACACAGAGGACTTATAATCTACATTCTTATTCTTTTGAAATTACATCTCTGATAAAACCGTTTTTATTTCGCTAAGAAAAAACTAATGTGCGAACAGCGTTTGGCGTAATGATGAGCACACAGCAAAACCAAAATCCTTTCCTGGGTAATGAGTATAAAGTGCAGCTGCAAACCTACAATTAACGAGTAAGTAATGAACTGAATTCAGTCTTGTAGAAAAGACAAACTTGTTAGCATTTCTGGAGAATATTTAAATCCTTTGATGCCATCGAAAATTATCTGGGAAATTGGAATCCAAAAGTAATGAAGCCAAGAGCCCGAGAATTCCTTTGCCTACTCCTTCCTACATGAATATTAAAACTTAATTAAAAAGAGAGCAAGAAAAGGCGGGGTATCGTCTTTGAAGTTCAAGACCTTCAGAACCGGATTAAGAACAGAAAAGAAAACTACTGTATATTTTCGCATGTAGCTCTTAGAAGCAATTCATTTGCACAGGATTTTAAGTTTCCTTACTTTCTTTCCTAAATAAATCTTTATAAATATCACCATTACATTAATTGGATATGAAAACATACTTACTAAAAGAACAAAGAAACATGCCATTTCATCAGGCGATTGAAAGCAACGTAATAAAACTAAGCGAATTTTTTTTTTAATTTTCGTTGGTGAAACAATGCGCTATTAGACCGTAGATTTTAGCACGCGCCCCTAGTAGGCTGGAGGTCGGATCACGCCTTGTTGTAGCTCCTAGGAGTAAATGGAGCAACAAATTACATCTACCGTACAGTTACGATATGTCAGAAATTTAAGAAAAACTACTCATTTGAGAATTACAATTATTGTCTGTTGAGCCATATTTATACACATACACACATAAATATATATATACATATGTATATATATATATATATATATATATATATATATATGTAGTATATATATACATATGTATAGTATATATACATATATCAATATAGTAATATATATATATATATAGATATATTCTCTATATAAATGTGTGTGGTGTGTGTGTGTATCATGTGCACGTGTGTTCACCCTATTATTGCATTTTCCTTTTGTTGCTAAATTAGGGATAAGTTTTTAAGATGGAACATAAAGACGGGATATGACGGACTTAGTAAAGGAATTTTTTGAGAAACATCTCTGCAACAAATAGAAGTTATTTTCTGGGACAATGATAATAACAATCCGCTTTTAACAACTTAATTTTCCACAATTTTTGTAACGTGTGAATAAACAGAACAAATACTAGTAATTTCATCCACAGAATAAATTACGAGAATGAATGTAAAATAATCAAATGAACAATAGCTAAGCAAGCAATCCAATACAGCAGTTACCACTGATCATTAAATTGCGATAACCTTTTCACTCTACAACAAAACCTTTTGTTCCCTTTATCATGGTGTGTTTTACGAGAGAAAAGTTGAACATCATGGCTGCTCTATCTAAATATTTCATTGACTAATTGAATAGGTCATTTCCCTCACCAAAATATCAGTTTCAATTTTGATTTCTACGTGTATCAATAATTAGATTTTTACTTTGTATCTAGGTTGATTAATAACGTTTGTGTTGAATGATACTTTTACTATATGAAAAAAACCTGCTTACCTATCAAACTAATTGACTGAATTTTGCATTAACTGAAACGTGCAGTGTAAGGTTTAATAATATTTAACAAATGAAATAAGTCATCATTGTGCTTAACATGTTATCTCGTATTGGCTTTGTTTGTTTCACATTTTCCTTTGTGCGATCAAGTTTAATGATAACTTTAGTGACTTGAATGACTACAATTCCTTCCTTTTTGTTGCAAAAAATGAGTTACAAAAAATGAATCTTTCTAAAGTGAAAACATGTTTGAAAACCCGCACTTCCAGTTATGAAGCAAATTATCCGATCAGCCTGACCGTTCTAAACAGTCTAAAATTCTTCCAAAAGGTAACTTGCATTTGCTGAGCAACGCCGGTCAGATATGAAAAAATCAAATGAAATCCCTGCAATGTCCCATAATGTACCAGGAATGTTTGGGAATTTTAAATATAATGTGCAAATACTGTAAAAAAAACCTACAAGTTACAGAAAACTTGACGTGTTTTTTTGCCGAAATTAACGAGGACAAAGTCAATACTTAGGTGAAACCCAAAACCGGAGAGCTGTAGTCAGATGCCAAAGTAGAACACAAAAGCAAAGTTCAAATATCGGCACATAAATGTATGACAGATTTCAAAACCATTGAACATACTTTTCAAATGAAAGGAAAGGAAACGAGCATCTCTAAATATGGCGATATAAAACATACGGGAAAAACCGACTCATTAAAAAAAAAAAAAAAAAAAAACTGAATCGGGCACGCGCCATTGTTTGTTTATTGTAATCTGACGGCCATACACGGGCAAGATCTACCTATACTGTAGATAGCAATGGAATCAATGTGGAGTTTGACTTGCATTGGTCCATTACCCATCTGTGACTTTGTGATGTAGATTAGCGTTCACAGTGTTTCTATAAAAAGAAAGAAACAGCAAAAAAAGAATCTTGTATTCGAGATGCGATGGAGGACCATTCAGAAAATGAGAAGAGGAAACTGTTTGCTCATTCTTTTGGTTAAGAGTTGAAGATACAAAAAAATCTTCGAGTAAATGGGCCTTCAAAAATTGTTCTCGAGTGCCTGTCTGATCTACGCAAATGGGAGAAAAGGAAACGTAATAGACAAAAAACAACTGAATGAGATTATCTATTTGTTCTCCGATATTGATCTAGACTTGGAAAAAACAAATGTGTACGGATACGTTAATATGTTTCTATTTAATGTCATCTTTCAAGAGGACATTTTATTATAATTATTTTTATTATTTTTGCTCCGTTTAGGCTTCCTGCATAAAGAACTCTCTTGTTAAATGATACAATAGACTCGTTCAATATTGTGCAATTTTATGTCTATGGTAGTTTCTTAAAGACATCAAGTATACCACCATACATATAAACAAATATGCTGGGTGGTTAACATTTTTTACGGCCGATTATTTCATTTTATTCTATTTCCATTTTTTTATAGAAATTGAAGACTCAAATTGTAATTATTTTTGGAAACCACGTAAACAGAGAATTTTGGGTACACTCACTCCTAAGAAACAATGCCACTGAAATAACGATAGACACGTGGAATACGGATGAAAATTGGCAGTGTACGATTAAATTTGTTCTTTTTTGTATAATAAGTCCTTATTGTATTAACTTCCGTCCTTTCACTATCGCTTTTGTAATCGTAACAAAGTAATATAAAAAAGATATTCATACCCGTTGTCTACATGATTTCAAACACACGGTGCATATACTCTCATTCCGTTATTAAATAGAAACTATTTAGTCTTTTATAGTTCTGACATCAATTTAAGAAATAAAACAATCTGTGAATTAAAAGTGAGTGCTTTATTTTGTAAAATGTTGAAAGGTTTTGAGAGTTCGGCAAATTATTGTTATAACTCATGGACGATTGTAATAAATCTACTATATTTTGTTTCATTTCGTTGAATACGCACGATTTCAATAACATCGATTCATTGTTCTTTGTCACTATTCTGTCTGTTGTTATTTGAATACAATGTAATCATATTTAACGTCTTGTAGTACAACACACAGGCTCCGTAAAACCTGTCATACCCTGTTCAACAGCTGTCCTAAAATGTCATACAGTCCCAGTTCCTTGACATCACTCCCGATCTATTCCGAATCAACTCATCCCTACGCCAATGTATCTAGATCCCCAACAGGGTCCGACTGGCAATCTTCATTTCACAGCCTCGAAGGTTATTAAAACCAATTGTTTTCCTTTTCTCAGCCGAACGAGATTCCCGCAGACGGGTCAGGCATCTTCCTATGGAAGGAATGCGAATACATTTGTGGACACCTAGGATAATTCTAATCGAAATGAAGTACCACCAACCATCACACCTTCACAATCAAAGAAAATTCTCTGTTCGTGCTCAAATTTTCCCCGGAACAAAGAAGGAAAGAAGGAAGAGAGTAATCATTAAGGTGACATTTCCAAAGTAGCGCGAATTGGAGATTAAACATTTCTGATTTAATATTTGTGTATATATATATATATATATATATATATATATATATATATATATATATATATATATATATATATATATATAAGCGAATCCCACAGGAAATGATAGTCAGAAATCCAAGTGCTTTCGTCTTTACTCAGACATTGTCAAGGAGCTAATGAAGTACAATTGGAGAGAAAGGTCTCAGGTACAAAACAAGATCAAGAATACCAGATGGTTAATTGTCAAAAGGGTGAAAATTAAAAGAGATAATCCAGGATTATCGGATATCACACGGTCACAAACCTAAACAGATTTGACCCTAACTGAAATTACAAACTACCTTTACAGTCCAAAATATGTAAAAACTGAATATATTAATTTTGTTGCTTATATTTATCTACAACTTTTTTCATAATGAAAGCATCAAGTTTAAATAAACCAAAACTTAAATTTAGAACATTTCTATTATTTGAATCTTGATGAAACAAGATTCAATGATATTCCTTTTAACTGTGTCATTATATGGGATTAAGGCTTGTTTTGCTTGACTCCAGTTAATATGGATGTTCTAAATCTCTCATATGTACGAATAATGCATTCGATATATGCCCAGTTCTCACAGAATATTGATGCTGTTTGAGACGTTGTGAAAGAGAGATTTACCAGTCTGTCCGTAATAGACTTAATCCCACCAATTGTACTTCATTAGCTCCTTGACAATGTCTGAGTAAAGACGAAAGCGCTTGGATTTCTGACGATCTTTTCCTGCATTTTCCTGTGGGATTCGCTTATTTATGAAGTCATGTGCATCTACTGTGATTTAAAAAAAAAAATGTATGGTATATATATATATATATATATATATATATATATATATACATATATATATATATGTGTGTGTGTGTATATATATATGTATGTATGTATATATAAATATATATATATATATATATATATATATATATATATATATATATATATATATATATATATACTATATATATATACATATATATATATATATATATATATAATATATATATATAATATATATATATATATATATATATATATAATATATATATATATATATATATATATATATATATATATCGAGCTACAATGTCCTTTAATATCTAATTCGCTCTACCTCGGAATTAATATATTTTCATATATGCTTAACCGAAGGGGAATTTTTTTCTCGATAATAGATTTGCCTGGACCAGGGCGCGAACCTATGGATCCTTTCAAACCCAGGAACGTCAGTGAGCTTTACCTACTACACCACCGCGCGAGAGGACATTGTAGCTCGATATATGTATATGAATCACGGAAATGTGATATGACTTATAGATTGGCTACGTGCTGTCAAAAGCACTACAAAACACTACCGGAGTCGAGGTGGGTTGATGTTGTCTCCAAACCACTAATTACCTGCGCGCGAAAGGTATATGAGGGTGAGAGGCGACATGAACTTTTTTACTTAGCCTCTCGCGGTGGTGTAGTAGGTAAAGCTTCACTGACGTTCCTGGGTTTGAAAGGATCCATAAGGTTCGCGCCCTGGTCCAGGCAAATCTATTATCGAGAAAAAAATTCCCCTTCGGTTAAGCATATATGAAAATATATTAATTCCGAGGTAGAGCGAATTAGATATTAAAGGACACTTGTAGCTCGATATATGTATATGAATCACGGAAATGTGATATGACTTATATATATATATATATATATATATATATATATATATATATATATATATATATATATATATATATATGTAGTGTATATATATTCTCATGCCACGGCATTGGGTCATAAATTTATTGTAGATTTTAATAATCAATGACTTGGCTCAATCACAAATGCCTTCACAACAGGACAATTAATCAGTACTCCGATGGACAAATGGGCAGCGAACAGAAAAAGTATACTAGGCTACCAAATTGGTTCAAGAGAAACACTATAATTCCACTGAAATAAAGTATAATTTCACAAAAATTGCAGATATTACAGGGGTTGCTATAGAACCCTGTGGCACTGTCTACTACAGGAAAGGGGTTACAAAGACTGACTAGCGTCACACCAGGTACGAATTGATGTAACCAGAAAACTAGAATCAACTTCAAAGATTAATTAACATGTTTTAAGAGCAAGTAGGATTTCCTTTCGAAGGTCTGGCACAGAACAGCAAGAAAATGCACCACCCTATACAGTGTCTACTGATCACTTGAGAATATGATGCAATAAGCATTTATTTCTAATAACTCCGTTGCTTGACACACAGGTAGACGAAACAGGACTGCCAGTAAATCTGATGACCTAGTTGTAGGATGAGCCAGTATAAGTGGTCATCGAGGAACATATATCTTCATGCTATCAATGAAGGGAGTAGAGAGTGTGAATGGAGTAGCCTGGTCGCACAAGGCCGTAGTGAGTGATGATGTGAGGTATAGTGTGAAAGCTCGTCCAAGGAAGGACTTATAGGCTTCTTATTTCTATGCTAAGGCTCCAAACCCAGCTGGGTGCAATTGCTGCACCTTTTTGAGTCTCTCACCCTCATGGAGAGTTGGGTCAAGAGATACCTACAGAACGTAGGATATCAATGTAAGGCTTCCTCCCTAACTAACTTCTGAGGGTGATCAGGGGCATTTATATCCCCATCTGGTGTCGCCATCTTGGAAATTACCCGATGTTTAGTTAGCATTGTTAAGATCTTTCACGCAGACATTCTTAATCCTCAGGTAGTGCTGGAAGAAAACAGTATTACGACAGTATCCAGCGTCTCTACTGTGTACAAGAAAAGGAGGGCGTCGCAAGAGAGAGAAAGGTTCAGATGGACGGAATTAATAGGTGGGAAAGGCAAGGGTCAGGTAAGATCTTAAATGACCCAGAGGTGGATCAAAAGGGATGGCCGCCGGAGTGGTCTTAATGGGGGTATCACGACCCCAAGGGAATTGATATATTAGGAGAAGTGGTGTGAGAACTGAATCTGTCTCGGGTTCTACGTGTTTTTGACAAAAATGCAGGCGGCCTGCTAGCTGGTCGGTGTGAAGCACTAATGAAAGCTAGAGGATGTTGGGAACTCTTACAATAGGCTCGAGGGACGATCAACTTCTTGTCTCGTCTGATGGACGTTTTTAAGGGATGATGCAGGTGTCAAAGATGCCATGATCTGCATTATTACTGGGTCACGAATCATTGGGGGATTCTGAAGGAGTGTTTTAATAGTGCTCTATTGTATTCGCTCTACCTAAGAAGGGATTTCTGAAAAATGGAAAGGGCGCTAACTGTATTACATGTGAGACGAATCTAAACTGATTTATTTTGGTAACTAAAACTGTCGTTCCTATCGCGGGCGAGATTCTGGGAATGTTTATGATTCATTTGAAGGCGGAACGAATTCGAGCTAATCTTCCTTGGCATTATTGTGCCGCTACTTTCTCTGAAGATAGAAACAGCCCGGGGCCAAACACTTGAATTAGAACTGGAAAACAACACTTACTGCTTTTCCTTTTTACTCTACTTGTATTTTGAGTGAAAAATTTAAAAAATGCGTCGAAAAAGTGAGTGTCATAAAATAACACTGCGATGGTGTGTATATATATATATATATATATATATATATATATATATATATATATATATATATATATATACATACGCGTATGTATATATACATATATATATATATATATATATATATATATATAATATATATATAATATATATATATATATATATATATGATATATCAATTCAGGAATGCCGAAGACACATGGATGTTTTTAAGAGATTTATTCATAGAGAAACGTTTCGCACATGACTATGTGCATCATCAGTCTGAAAAATGACAAAATAATCATTAAAAATACTAAAATACACAGGATTCTTAAAATGACAATTAAAAACATTAAAAGACTAAAATTAGAGGCAAAGTAGAAACAACTGCTGTTACACCAACCTTCAGGTACAGAGGAAGAAGATAGAATGACCAAAGAAGGAACAACAACCTCCAAAGACGACTATGCCAGATATAGTTGAGCAGAGGAGCAGCCACCGTTTAACGATGGAACGAGTCTTTTAATATATAATGACTCTAAGGTCGTCAAATAATCTGCATCCTTAGAATATGCTAATATGGAAAAGTGCTGTTTCTTGACCTCAATTTTACAATTGGTAGCATGATTTTTTATATTTGAATGTTCTGGTCTGCTCAATCTTTGTCCCGTTCTAAAACTCAACCCTAAGTGACTGTAATAACGCATCTGCAACAACCTTTTCGTTGATCCAATATAAGTACCAGGACATCCTGGGCATGTAAACTTGTAGACCACATTGGATCGCATAAAGGGCTGCAGACGGTCCTTGAAGCCAAACAAAGAGCCAATTTTACTGGGATTATTTGATATTAATTTTAAATTAATGCACGGTATTTCAGTTTCAATAATTTGTTTCAGTTTATGCGAAAATTTGGAGTTAAAAATATAAGGGATTGAAGCATACATGAGTTTTTTCGGAACATTAAAAACCGGTGTGGCGGGATGAAAATAATTAGTTAAAATTTTGTTGATGATTCTAAAAACTAAATCCTTTGAAATGAATTTTGGTGAAAAAAAGTAGTTAAAAATTCAATCTCCTTATGAAATATGGCCCAACTGGACGAGTATCTAAGAGCCCTATACACTAAAGTATAGATGGTATTCAATTTAAAACTGGTTTGGCAAGCACTGTAAAAATTATTTGCAAGACCTGTATAAGTTTTCTTTCTATAAACGGCAGTGGTAAAAACAGAACTAACTCTCGTGATTAAAACATCTAAAAACGGTAAACAATTATCTTTCTCCAATTCCATAGTAAAATTAATGTTAGGGTGTTGCTGATTAATAAAATCTAAAAACTGGGTGGCCTGCCACTGATACTTAAAAAGAACAAAGGTATCGTCTACATACCTTCTGTAAAACAATGGTTTAAAAGACGAAGGACAACATCTAAAATTTTTTGTTCTAAAAATGACATAAAAAATTTGTATATATATATTATATATAATATATATAATATTATATGTATATATATACATATATATTTATATATATATATATATATATTTTATATATAATATATATATATATATCTGATATATATATATATATATATATATTTTTTATATATATATATATATATATATATATATATATATATATGTAAGTATTACATAATAAAAAATATGGAATGTTATTCCATATATATAAAAACTAAAACTAAAGAGGTCAACCAGATTGCTTGCAGGAATGTGATCAGACCAGATACGATAAAGTATGCTAAGATGACGTATACAATAAAGTAAGCTAAGATGACATGCTGTCACCTGTTGTCCTTCATTTGTTTTGAAAACATTAGTCCATGCTTCCTGCTTGAGACAACTACCGCGTCCTATAATTCAACCGGCCTACGTGATTTGTAACGTGTCTCATCTGTATGTATGTTCATATGTTCGAGCTACTGTCTGCTTCCTTTATGATTTGTAACTAAGATGATTTGTAGCCAGAATAGAGTTAGCCATCATCATTGGCAGACCTGTACATCTTTACCTAAGCTTCATCATGTAGAGTTGAATTAGCCATCATCATTGGCAGAAGCGATCAAGCCATCGTCATTTGAAGACCTGTACAATCCTATCTGATATTCATCATGTAATCTCAGGAGGAATAGAACTATTTTTTATACTTCGTGTTCTACTAGAACCTCACATCAGAAAGAAGATATCATCATGAGTTTAACACATCGTCGTCATAACGAAAGAAGATACATATACTTC
>NC_061087.1:77149384-77194384 GCF_015104395.2 Macrobrachium nipponense
TCGTTTTCCTCAAGAGAATTCTTTGTTAAATTACTATGCTGACGTTTTGTCTGTTCGTTATTGTTTCATTTTTTCACATATCTTACTTATTCTTGACGAAAAATATACAGATAAGCAGTGCTGAGCATCTCTATGTATTTCCATAGAAGCAGTAATATCTCGTTAACTGCCCTTGACTCCCTTTCCCTTGTTATTTCATCAAATATTCTCACTTTTGATTGAAAAGTTGAATCGTTAAAGGAGAGACTCAGTAGTAATATTTTACCGCCACCCTTAAAATCACAACAACTTAAATGATTTGGCTTTAGTAATCGCAGCTCCTCCTAACATGAAAAGTACAAATTATCATAGGTGTTTTTGCTCATGAGAAAATAAGAACGTGATTTCAAATTGATGGATACAGAAACTGTTCGTTCGGTAAAGACTGTTCTAGTAATGTTTGACATGGAGACAGCATTACAAGATGTTCAAAACTCCAGACTAATATATAATCATGTTGGAACATTTTGCCTTTGAAAGTTGAGAATGGAAGTAAATTAAAAGAGAGGTATTCTTCCGCTGAAAATGAATGACCATTTATCCATAAAATAATCATTCTCATATTAGTAACAAAATTGGTAGTTTGTTATAAAATATATTTTTCCTTTTTTAAAAGAACCAAGAACAAAGATAAAAAGAACGCAAAATTTAATCCTCTATCGAAATATACAAGTTGTGACCAAAATCGTGTTAAATACACAAACACACACACATTATATATATATATATATATATAATATATATATATATATATATATATATATATACACCATCGCATATGCCATTTTATGACACTTTTTCGGCGCATTTGTTAAAGTTTTCACTCAAAATACAAGTAGAGTAAAGAGGAAAAGCAGAAAGGGTTGTTTTCCAGTTCAAATTCAAGTGTTTGGCCCCGGGCTGTTTCTATCTTCAGAGAAAATAGCGGCACAATAGTGCCAGGCAAAATTATCTCACATGTTTTATATAGTTCACGCCATTTCCATCATTCAGAAATCCCTTCTCAGGTACAGCAAATACAATAGAGCACCATTAAAACACTCCTTCAGAATCCCCCAAGGATTCGTGACCCAGTAATAGTGCAGATCGTGGCATCTTTGACAACACCTGCATCATCCCTTAACAACGTCCTTCAGACGAGACCAAGAAGTTGATCTTCCCTCGAGTCTATTGTAAGAGTCCCTGTCCAGTTCCATATAATCATCTTTAACATCCTCTAGCTTTCATTAGTGCCTTACGCCGACTAGCTAGCAGGCCACCTGTATTTTGTCAAAACACGTAGAACCCGAGACAGATTCAGTTCTCACACAATTCCTTCTCCTAATAGAATGTGTTGTTCCTATGGAACGCCTGAATTAGTAGAAAATTACGTCATATGATTTGGAAATCTTTCATACATTATATACTACAATGTTCATCTTGCATTTTTTGTGTTACTCTGGACCTATATGGAAAATAAACGACTAAACCGTCCATCCATTTAATAGTGACCCTGTTCCTATTAACACATTAACCAACATGTAAAGTTTTCTGTAACCTGGAGAATGTTTGTTATATACTTGTTGCATACAATATACTCAAGATCCTTCCCGTTACATAGTAGCAGATTGCCGTTGTTTCATTTCAGTTATTAGTTTTCTGTAAAAGACAACTTTTATGATGGCTATTTGTCTGCCTGTCCGCACTTTTTTCTGTCCGTCCTCAGATCTTAATTAAAAAGTGCTGCAAATTGGTATATTGATCATCGACCATCCAATCGTCAAGCATATCAAATTGCAGCCCTTAGCTTCTGTAGGTATTATTTTATTTACTGTTAAATTTAACCATAATCGTGCATCTGTCACCGCTATAGGTTCCAACAACACAGGCCACCTACAACCATGGCTGAAAGTATCATTGGCCGCGGCTGAGAGTTTTTGTTTTATATTTGACTAACACTGCACGGCAAATGCAAATTACCTAGTGCAAGATTTTTGTAGACTAACGACAATTGACAGGCTGACTGGCTAATCTGCTTTATCACTAGAATTACAGAGTTTTCAGACATTTTTTCATTGAGGGCAAAATCAGTAACAAAATTTGTTGCCGAAGAAAGATGTTATTTTCAACCAAGTAAAACGACAATTGTTGCCACTGAAGTCATTATGAAACAAGTCATACAATGTGTAATTAAGAACAAGAACATAAATTAAGAAGATAAAAACATAACCATTACGAAGTAACAAATTAGCAGAAACAACGTGAATTGATTTAATAGATATTATTATTAGAGCCTTTACTGCATGTGTAAAGCACTGCAATACCCAGTCAATACCCGTCTGCCGGGATCACGTTCGGCTGAGAAGGGAAACAGTTGGTTTCAAGGACCTTCCAGGCCATGGAATGAAGATTACCAGTCGGACCCAGTCAGGGGTCTGGAGACTTGGGGGAGGGACTAGTTGATGGTGGGTAGATCAGAAGTCATGTCTGGAGATGGGGCTGGAGGACATTTTTGGGCAGGGTGCTGGATTCAACTCTTTACTTGCTGATTATGATATCACGGGTTTGATCCCCGCTACCGGACATCATGATTTCTTCAAATTTCTTTGAAGTTGGAGCTCGAGGCTTTGTAGTGACAAGCGTATCCAAAAAAGAGCAAAGAATTTGGGAAGCTAAAAGAGCATTGTGGCTATTACAATACACAGACACCTGTTTACTGTCAGAGAAAACTTCAGTATGATTAAAATGAAATAGACAAAATTGACTTACTAACAACAATTAATCGATGTTACCTGAAATTATGTGTATGCAATTAAACAAATCGTACAATTTTTATAATCGTGTCCGTTGCTATAACAACAAAATTATTGAACTCTCAAATCACTTGACATTTTACAAATAGATCACTAATATTTAATTCACATGTGTTTTTTTTTCGGCAAAGAATATAAACTCCATAGTGTTTTTGTTTCGTGATAAAATTAGAGTTTGTAATTCCTGAATTTGAAATCATGCTTTTAATATTATGAATATTATTTTTGATATTTAATTATTTGCAAGAGGTAAGAGTATTTCTAAATTTACTTATATATTACGAATATAGAAAGATTAGAGATAGAAAGAAAGTTGAAACAACCAAGACGTACTACTCGTGAGAAAAATCAAATTGTGCACAGGAAATTTGTCTTTGTAGGCCACGTAGAAATAATTGTTTCAGTGGCGTCTGGCACTCGGAACCCCTACCAAAAACAAACTCCATTAAATACTAGTATACCCAGAAGCCTGTCTCTCCACAGTTTCCAAAAAGTATGATTAAAAATTTAAAAGAAAACCATTTTTCCCTTGTTTAAGAAATGGAAATAATCGCGATTTAATATTTAAGTCCTCATGTTCTAAAAAAAATGATCTGCCGGTAAAAATTGTTTACCCTTCCAGCATGTTTGTTTAGATTTCTATGTTGTACTATACCTTGGATTCGTGAAGAAACTACTTGCAAAAAAAAAAAAAAAATAAAAAAAGAAGGCTACTGTTTAATTTAATGAGGGAGAGACGAGAGAGAGAGAGAGAGAGATTTTTATGCAGGAAACCTGCAATGAGTAAAAATTACCTCCTAATAGATACCGTTAAATAAAAACACATTAAGGCATCCGTGCTCATTTGTTTTTTCCAAGCCTAGTTCATGAAGGGATAATAAGTAGATATGAAGATGCTCATTCAAAGAATTTTTTTTAGTACATTCCCGTTCCTCTCATTGCGAAGACCAGACAGGTTCTCGAGGGCAAATTAAGAAGGCCCCTTTTATTAAATTTTTTTTTTTTTTTGTAACTTCAACTCTTTGCCAGAAGAATGAGCAAACAGTTTTCTATTCCCCGCATTTCCAAAAGGGCCCTTCATCGCATCTCGAACATTTCAGTGTTTTTTGGAGAATATTTTTCATCGATAAAATAATCATTTGAAATATCGTCTCTGAACGCGAACTCTATGAAGTGTAATCTACATCACAATGTCATTGTTGAAAATGGATCAGTGCACGTCAAACTTCATGTTGGTGGCATTGTGATAATTCTTTGCCCATCTAAGACAGTCCAATTACTCTCAAGAGGATGGCAGGGTCGATCATTTTTTAAGACCTCGGTCAAAGCAATATTTCCGATTCTGTGATTTTTTCTTATGAACAGCCAAGCTAATGAATTCTTTTCATGCCTCGGTTGTTTCTCCGAATTTACTTGCTTTCCTCTTTAAAGAGGTTTATTTTCTCTTCTTACAAATAAACCCTAATCCTCTTCCCAGACTTTGATGGGAAAATGATGTTTATAACAAACGCCTACGTATGTGAAAAAAATACGTCAAATAATTTGGTAATCTTTCATTTATGTGTCAAAATTTTAACTTTGCTTTATGTGTGATACTTGGACTTATGTAAGGACGACAACGACTATTCGCTTCTGGGTCTCACTCTAATATTTACAATGTCCTCGTTAAATTCCGAGGACCTTACAAATTAGGTTTCTGCAACTTGGAGAATTTCTTTTATATACTTGTTGCAAACTGTATACTTATAATCTCCAAACTTTGCCGCTACAGCGTGGCACATGGCTGGAACTCCATTTCAGTTTTTCATACCTGACTGCTGTTGCACTGCAGATGCAAGTTACCTTTTCCAAGATTTCTAAACTAACAAGAATGGGCAGGATGAATGGCTAATTTGTTAATCAAAGGAAGTGCAGTGTTTCCCAAACATGTTTTTGATGTAGGCAAAATCAACAACAAAAAGTTCTTGTTGCACGAAAGATCCTATTTGCAATCAAAAAAATTACTTTTGCTTTAATTCAAATTTTAAAAGTGTAATTAAGAACACGGATATGCAAATCAAAATGGTAAATAAACAAAATCCGTACGAGATAACATGTCAACAAACGCAATAGTGAATATATTTATTTGTCAAATATTACTAAAGCTTGCACTTCACGTATCTGTCACTGCAAAATCCTGTCAATTAGTCCGATAGCTATGCAGTTTTTGATAATAAAAACATTATATATAACAAAAGATAATGATATACCCAGAAATTAATAAGTGAAAACGATATTTTGATGAGGGAAACGACCTATGCAATTATTTAATAGAAGTTTTTGGATGTAATATCCATGATGTTCAACTTTACTTTCATAAAACTCGCCATGATAATGGGAACAAAAGGTTTTGTTACAGAGTGAAAAGGTTATAGCAATTTAATGTTTAGTGGTAATGGGTTGCTTGTTAAGCTATTGTCCATTCATTGTTTTAGCTTATTTTTGTAATTAGTTCTGTTGATAAAATCCCCAGGGCTTTGATAAAGTTCAGTTTGTTCTGTTAATTCTCATATCACGAAAAATATGGAAATTTAAGACGTGAGAAGCGCATCGTTATAAGCATAAAAACCCACTTGATTTTTTTCCCTCTCACTCTTTCTGGATATTGAAGGTGTTCATTTCAAATAGGTCTTCATCTACTTTACCCGGCACTTTCAGTCTGCCATTAAAATTTTTTTGTTTCATTAGCATTCGATATCCAAGCTTCACTTCACCATTGTCCCTCGATACATTCCCACTTTTGGCTTCCACAGCCATCTTAGGTTCTTCCCAGTCTTTTCCTAATACCTTCTTACCATCATTACTTCACCTAGTCTGCGATTCTCTCCCTCAACCTACAGTCTTCTATTGTATTCTACTCCAAATACCTATACAAATAAACATCTGTTCTTTCCCCAGATCCTTCTCATTTCCATCAAAATCTTGCCGTTCACTTCCAGTTTCCCAGATTAATTTTAAGCCCTAATAAAATTTACATTTGCCTATATACCTTATACTTTTATTTAGAAAAGAAAAAAAATTCTCTCACCTTCTCCTTATGATCTTTTCCCTTCTTCATACTTACACACCCTGATCAACCACTCAGTCACGCTTTCACCACCTTACAGTTGCATCGCATTTATAATTTTGTCAACTGAAGGTTCCTCAATTTCTTTCATTACACACTAAAAAAATCACTTACACTAACATCGTTAAACTTGCCAGAACCCTTTCTACCATTACATGATAAAGCTTTCCTTCCTTTTATCTCCTACTCTACAACACACACACACACACACACACACACACACACACACACACACACACACACATATATATATATATATATATATATATATATATATATATATATATATATATATACATATATATATAATGTGCGTGTGTATGCATAAATGATGTCCCCCATGTATATGTTTGTGTACGCATAAATTATACCAAATTTTCATATCAAGGACAACGAAATTGGCTAACGACCGAAAGTTTTGGCCTGTGCAAAAAAATTCCTTTAAAATCTTAATAGATGCCTTATAAAAGAGTAATTCGATAGTAAATAAGAAGTAACAAGCTCTCCAAAATTTAAAATCCAAAGTGAAACTCCTGTACTTTAATATTGATTGAGTGAGTTAAGTCCAGAATTCATTCCGCCAGAACTGAAGGTTGCTATTCTTATACCTGGTTTTTTTTTTTTTTTTTTTTTCTATTTTACTCACTCGTATCATTTCATCTAGCTCGAATTTTAGATATGTCGAAATCGCATAAAATGGTTGAAATGTGTCCCCATGAAAACAAAAAACAAATCGAAATGTAATACTCGAAGCTAATATTTTTGTCGATGAGATGTTATCGGAACTGTTAAGTTAGCTTTCTTGCTATACTGTCTATCACACTATGAAATGACGTTCTTATGCTTCGCGTAGTCATCTTTTCTCTTCAATTAATATAATCGGGATATTTTCATATTCCTATTTTGGAAACAAAATAAGCCTCATAATAGAATGAAACTCATAATCCCGAGAAAATCACTTACATCTAGCAGTTACGTGCGAAAATATGCATTTGTTTTATTTTCTTCTCTTTTTTCTGGTTCCTGTGAGGTCTCGGACTTCAAAGAAGACACCTGGCCTTTTCTCGTTCTCGTTTTAATTACGTTTAAATATTCCGTGTACGAAAGAGTGGGAGAAAGAACTCTCGGGTTCTTGGCTCCATTACTTTTTGATTCTCGTTCCCCGATAATTTGCGATGGAATCAAAGGATTTAAGTATTCGCCAGAAAACCCTAACAAGTTTGTCTTTTATATAAGCCTAAATTGTATGTCTTACTATACTCGTTACTAGTGGATTTTTGTAATTACATTGTATACATATTACTTGGGAAAGGATTTTGGTTGTGTATGTTTGCTTTTCATTATGTACATTTTGCACAATATTTTTTTCTGAGAGATGTTCCAGCAAAATAAAAATGGTCTTTTCTAAAATGTAGTATGTAAAGAAAAAATTAAGTCATACGTCTTCTGGCCTGAAGAATGTAAATGTTATCCTTGTGGTCATATTTCGAGTTAATCCCTTATACACTGTTGCATGGAATTTCCAAATACGTGTTCTTGGTGGGAATTATTGTCATCCAGATTGGTATCCCCTAAAATTTAAACTAAAGATCAACTTCATTTCAAAGAGTGAAAAATTTGTCATTGCAAAATGAGAGTCATACTTTTGAAAGCACAGAATAGTTACTTGCATATGACATTGATGCAAGTAACACTGAAGAAAATGTTACATAAATGAAGAAGAAGTATATAAGTTAATTCATTTAAGGTACATGAACCCACTTCTTGAAGGAGACATTACTGCCTGTAACTTTCATGCAGCCACTGGTACTAGGTAGTGTGACATTTATCATTTAGCTAAAATTAGCAGTATCACTCACCTAGCAGCTGCAGCAGTAACTAATGTCGCGTTCATATGACTTCGTCGTCAGAGAAGGTGCAGTAGTTGAAATTACTGCTGTAATCTATCTCTTAATTAGAGTTTGCGCTAATAACCTTCTAGCTGACATTGAAAGCTTCATGGAGTCTAAATCAAGTAAGATAAGTAGAAAATGACGTCGGCATCATTTACAAATTTGTAAATCATCAACTGAAAAAGATGGAATTACCGTCTTTACAAAGGTTAATGTATGATAAAAAGCAAGACTAAATTTCATTAAGTTTATTTATACATTTGTAATCCAATATAACCCTGCATATACGTAGTACACAAACTTCATGTGTACGTATATCTTCCGTATTCGTTTTCTTAATTTTTTCTTTTTCTTAAAAATAGTAAGGAAATATGGTTTCTGGTCTAGACACAGAAAAGAAGACGGGTAGGCTGAACTTTCAACTACGGCACCTATTAACTATAGCACCAACCAAACCTATGTTTTCGACATTTTGAAAGCCAATAGTGACTTTAACGAAGTATATTCAGTTTTTGTGTTGTCTAGATGACATTTAACCATGGATTAGTTTGTAAAGACTTGGCAATTTATTATTTTATTGTATTTCAGGAAAGCTTTGAAATGCACAGCTTTCATTATCAATAAAATGTTTATTTTTTACTAATATTCTTCACTTGAGTTTCAGACCGCGATTTCCATTTCTCCTCTCAAATAATGAGCTCGTCTAACTCGTTTCTACTTTCCTGATACCTCACTTTGCATAATTAAATGCCGAGAAGTTTTTTTTTTTTTTTTTTTTTTTTTTTTGAGGAGCTGGCGTACCTGGAATCAAAAAAGTATATCTTTGAATCTCTTTTCAGTTACAATTTAATTAAGGTTCTCACTTTCAAGACATCAAGAGGTGAGGGAATGCAAAGACTTCAACATTTTGCAACTTATTTGCAGTTTCGCCATCAAAGAATATTTGATTTCAGACAACTGATTTAGAAATATCAAATGATGTGGTCATTGAGGAGCCAAATAACCAATCACGAGCAATCAGGAGGAAGGTTGGTGATAAAATGTATAAAACTTAGTAATGAACAGACGGGGTCAATTGATCTGCCTTCACGCTACCCGGGTGAGCTTAATAACATAATTTGGGAGGAAATGAGAGGGATATGCCCTCCGACATTTTTTATCTCTGCACTAATGATGTCTAAAGTTATAAGATAATGAGGGCAAATGAAGAAAGAGGTGAGGAACCCTCTCCAATTACCCATGACTAGTTCTTTATTATAAAAGTCTGGTTCAGGTTCTTTTGTTTTGATACAGTTGCATGGCTTCTTTCGCAATGAAATATTTCAAAACACACAATAGAATTGGTAATATTGAACAATCCTTTCCGATAGTTTCTTGGAATTACTTATAAACATTTATAATTTTGTAGAGATGTCTCGGACTTGACTCATCACTCCCAAGTTATCTAACGTTGCTCACTGAAGTAGTTGGGTTTCGTCAGCTAAAGAGTCTTTTGTATATAGACGACAACAGCAATCTATGAGCAAATTTTGGTTTCGTTTTTAGGATATGTACATATAAGGTCAACTGAGATTACTACTGATCAGTACTTACTTCATTGTTAACTGGATAATGAAAGTTAATGCTATCTACCCATTTTGTAAAATAGTATTTATCCTGTATGAAATAACCGACATAATTTCACTAATTTATCTTAATTCTTTCTGACTGTGAATGAAAGTAACGAAATTTAGGCTATAAAGCCAAGCACCGATACACTTTCAGCAGTCTTATGACACTGAAAAGAGGGAGGTCTTCGATGTGGAAAATTATGTAAATTCTTTAGGTAGTTACTATACAGGTTAACCAGGTAAATGCAAAAATAACGAAGTTTACATGCATATTTTAGGCTCAGAATATTTTTTGTATTCATTTGTCCTCAAATTGTGTAGAAACAAATTTAATACAATAAAGTAATGGGATGAATATTAAGCAAAGACACTAACGATATCACTGAACATGTAGGAAGCGTGTAGAATGAAGATAGGTAAAATATGCAAAATATGGGAAACTTTGGACACACGGAATACAAATGAGCAAACCAGCATTTCCCGACGTCACTAAGATATATACTTAATGAAAATTTTCATCCATAGGTTTATGCCAGTGCCACAGATAATGCGGTTTAGCTTTAATTCTCAGTAAACATAAGTTCATTTAAATTCAAAATACTCAAAGCTCTTTCATCTCGCGTGCTTGACGGGTAAATTGAATAAGTAGCATGCAGCCTGCCATTTTAAGTGACTTTGATGTCCAACGAGCAGTTAATGACTGAACAACCTCGGCAGCCTTCGATGTATGATTTATCATCTTTTGAGGTTTTCTTTTATTACTTGTTAAGGAAAAATTTATTTATTAATTTGTTGGGGAAAACTACGTTTTTTATTTGTGAGGGAAAATCTCTTTTTTAATTGTTAGGGACAGTTTTTTTTATTTCTTAGGGAAAACTTCTTTTTTATTCATTAGGGAAAATTTCTTTTTAATTGTTAGGGAACATTTCTTTTTTAATTTGTTATGGAAAATGTCTTTTTATTTGTTAGAGAAAATTTCTTTTTTAATTTGTTAGGGAAAATTCTTTTTTCATTTGTTAGGGAAAATCTCTTTTTTATTTGTTAGGGAAAATTTCATTTTTTTAAATAAGACATTTTTCACTTTCTCATATCATCTTATGCCATTGAATATTATTTTTGAGTATTGAGATGGCGATTAATATTGCGTATGAATATTTGAAACTATTAACTGCTGAAATAATTATGCAATGCTTGAAATTTTTTTTAGTAATGAATGGGTACATCAACCATCCATTATATCCTGCATATACTTTGCTGTATTTTTCTTATGTTATCTAGCATCCACATGAGCGATAAAATGATTAACACTCGGTCTGTTTTTCGGATACCAGGAATTTAATAGTCTATGAAGTTAGTGGAATATTTTAAGGCAATAACCAGCAAAGAAACAATGTACAATGGAAAGACTTATTAGTTTGCAAAGTAGAGATGTTTAAAAGAGAATTTGTAAATAATGAAGCTTAATATATACTTTGTTTTTGCTTGCGCAGCCCATTTTCCCACAAGGGCTTGAATAAGAGATGTAAAGAGACAATTTTTGAACTTATTTAAACATTATTGTGCATGCTACGGCTTATGATTGATGCTATTAAAGACTCAGGCATAAATTCCATATCGTTCACAAAAAACAACAGTAACAACTATATAAATGTGGAGAACGAAAAACATTTGACGCGTTAGCACCTCTGCCAATGAAAATATTTGGGAGGTGGAAAGCGAATCTCAAAGATCAACCGAACAACTTTATTTGGGTCTCAAGCAAAACCTCTTAATGGGATTTACGATCCCTTCTGGAGAACCTTGATCATGTTCCCTGGTTGGTTCCTTCAGCAAACATTCCTGGGACCCGGTTGGAGCTCCATTGTTTTCAGACTCCATTCAGTAACGTTTCCCCAAGGCGACCACTGTATTGGCCTTGCGTTTCCCTAATATAAAATGCAAAATAACGACCTTCGTTGTTGAAAACTTGTTTTGTGTTTTGTAAAAAAAAAAAAAAAAAAGTCTTCCACGTCCACCAAAAAATTTCATTGCTTTGAAATTAACAGAGAATGTTATTTATGAAAAGCATGAATGTTCCTCACCTCCTGAAAGCGGTACAAAGAAACAATTTTTCAATATGAATTTTCATGATAAATATAAAGAATACATTTCTGGCCTTATTTAGCTGATTTACTAACACCTTCCCTTTCTGATATGTTGCTTCTACTGAGATCTTTACTAAGATACTATCATAAGTTCTTGGAGTGGCATTATATTGTTAAATTTTGTTCTCTCAGCAGTCTACCTAGCATCTGAATCTTAGTCACCCACCATTAGCCAAGCAATAATATCAAAACTTGTTTCTTGATTTAATGGCTTTTTGTTAACAAACAAAGAGCCATTAATTTCAACGAAATCTGCAGAAAAGAAAAACTTTAACCCAAAAGCAAATATATATATCTATCTATATATATATATATACACACACACACACACACACATATATATATTATAATTTATATAATATCTATATATATATATATATATAGATATATATATAACCTTTATATATATATACCTATAATATATATAGATATATATATACCTTTATATATATATATATATCTATATTATATAGTATATATATAATATATATATATATATATATATATATATATATATATTATAAAGTACATATATATCTATTTATTTTGTATATATAATTAAGAAGTTACAGCCACGAAGGAGAGTGAAACAAGTATATATATATATATATATATATATATATATATATATATATATTATAAAGTACATAGTATGTACATATATATCTATATTTGTTTATATATAATTAAGAAAGTTACAGCCACCACGAAGGAGAGCGAAACAAGTACTTCAGACATATTACCAAGACATGGTCACAGCAATCTCCTTGGTTCACTCTTTACATCTTGGCTGTAACTTGTTCGTATAATCATCAGACGGTTTTTAACACTTTTCATTGTTTTAAAATCAAACACACACACACACACACACACTCACACACATATATACAAACATCGAGCTACAAATGTCCTTAAATATCTAATTCGCTCTACCTCGGAATTAATATATTTTCATATATGCTTAACCGAAGGGGAATTTTTTAGGCAATAAGAGACTTGTCGGCTCCCGGGCGCAAACCAAATCCAGGACGACAGTGAAGGCTTAAACCCACTGTGGTCGGCAAGTCTCTTATCGCCTAAAAATATTCCCTTTCGGTTAAGCATATATGAAAATATATTAATTCCGAGGTAGACGAATTAGATATTAAAGGACATTTGTAGGTCGATGTATGTATATGAATCAATGGTAATGTGATATGACCCACACACACACACACACACACACACACACACACACACACCACACATACACACACATATATATATATATATATTATATATATATATATAATATATATATATATATATATACATATATATAATATGCTTTTTGGGCAAAGTTTCTTGTACGCAAATTTCGTTGAATTCGATGGCGTTTTTGGAGTTGAACAACTTTTTATTACTTTTCACAATATCTTCTAAATCTCCTACGTGCTGCCAAATGTAATTGATGGCTAAAGAAATGAAGATTATTTCTTTCTTCCAAAACTGTTCCGTCACTTGTGGCCCCTTCAAAGTTTACTACTAAAGTACAAAAGAATAGAATAAAGTACAATAAAATAAAGTACAAAAGAATCAAATAAAGTACAAAAGAATAGCTTACGGACTTTATTCAATAACCCCCCACACATTTTTTTTATGTGAACTATAATGGGGAAAAAGACCACGTGTTCCGGTCGTTTAGCAACTGACGAAAATTTAAATAGACTTGCCGAGATACGGATTACGGGGAAAGGATGAAGGGTAAAAGGACTGTGGGCGAAGTGAATGATCATACTGAGAGAGAGAGAGAGAGAGAGAGAGAGAGAGAGAGAGAGAGAGAGACATGATTCTAAAAGTGTTGTTGCCATTATTTGAGTTGTTTCCTATTTCGGTGTTAAATGACATTGGCCGCGTGCAAGATGGGAGAGATGTTTCCGCTTCCAGTTAGAGGTTCAGTGTCGGTCTTTGTAATAAAATGTAGACCGCTTCTGGTGGAAGTTTAGTTGGTATTCTCCACTTGTTCCTGAGTCTTCGGTTTTGGGTTTTGGTGACCGACGTAGTGTTGGTGGATGGCTCCATTATCCCGATGGCCCTGTAGACGTCTTTTTGACGGTGTAGGAGTCTGTTAAACAGGATCTAGAGATCCTGTGTATAACGTGCCTTTTTTAGGAGTGGCGCATCCTCTCTGGGCAAATAAAGCGGTAAACGGCGTTGGCACTGTCTTCTTTGTTCGAGTTCTGGTTGTTGTTCCGCATTACGATGGATGCAGTCAAATTAGGCTTGTAATAGACCGAACCTTAACCCGTTCGAAAAAGGCTTTGGGTGTTGTCCCTCTGCTGATGATGCTAGTGATCGCCTTCGTCTCTTCTTCAAGTCTTTCGCCGTATTTAGTGCAATGATAAATTATGTGTTTTATCATCCTCACCTGTTGTTCTGGTTTCACTGTTGTAAAGTGGTCCAATTCTCCTTCTTATTATATCTTGTACTGGTTTATCCTGAAATCCATTGTTGGTCAGGAGTTGCTGGGATCGCTAGATTTCCAGGCGAGTCTTCCGCCACGAGGTGCAGTAGGTTATAGCTCTGTTGATATAGACATCAATCACCGAACTTTTGTAGGCTAATGGGCATTCCCTACGTGCGTTGAGACGCGCAGCGTTTGTCTCCTTCGTATAGCTTTTCGTACCAAACCGTTGACCATTTTGAGTTACAAACATGTCCAAAGCGGAGTTTTCTCTGCTGAATTCAACCGTGAAATTTAAGGAGGAATTATTCTTATGTTCAGGGACTAATTTTACGTCTTCATTTTTGCCTTTTATTGTGACAAAAATATCAATATAACTCCTGTATATGCGTGGTTTCTGATGACTGACAAGCGTCATGGTTTCGACATGGTCCATATGAAATATTAGCAAAATGAACTCCCAGAGGAGACCCATTGCAATACCGTCACCCTCCCTAAATAAGTCACCCTTGTCAGAAGAAAGGGGCAACTTTAGTGCAGACTACCAACATTGATTTCAGCGTCCTCTCTTGTATTGGTAGTGGTTCTCGATTTGAGTAGTATAGAGGTCAAGTATCAGGTCAATGGTTACATCCACTGACAAGTTTGTAAACAAACACTGCAGAGAGAGAGAAGAGAGAGAGAGAGAGAGAGAGAGAGAGAGGGGGAGAGAGACGAGATGAGAGAGAGAGAGAGAGAGAGAGAGAGAGAGAGAGAGAGAGGCTGCCTTCATCCAATTCTGCGTTAGGAGGAGATGGGAAGTATGGTAGTATAATCTCGTTCAGTTTCTTTGCTAATTGTTATATATATATATATATATATATATATATATATAATATATAATATAGTATATATATATATGTATATATATATATATATATATATATATATATATATATATCAGCGTGAAGGTGGACTATTTTAATTCTTTATTTCCTTCGATTCTTAATATCTTTATTACATCTTCAGGGAATCTGTTAGACAATCAATAAAATTACTTTAAAAATTACTCTAAAATTCAACATTTACAAATTACAACACAATTAAATAAAAAGAAACAAAAACAAGACCAATGGCCGCTAACCAACCTTATGCAGAGAAGGCAAGAGACAGAATAACAATACATAAGTAAAAGTTAACTCAGGTACAGTTATGTGGAGGAGGTCTGGGTATTTAAGTGGGGAACCAGTTGTTTAATAAACAATGATTCTAGAATAGGCAGTTCATATGCATTGCTTGTTTGTCCTATGATACGGAAATTGCTTCTTTCTATATATATTTTACAGTTTTGTGAATGGTTTCTTATATTAGAATGTTCGGGATTGGAGAGCCTACAGCCAGTACGGAAACTTAATCCCCGATGAGAGTCGAGTCTGACCCGCAGTAACTCTGGTTGATTAGCTGTCTTTGGTCTTGTGTTTTTTTTTATTTAAAAGTAATTTTTAAAGTAATTTTATTTATTGTCTAACAGATCCCCTGGAGATGTAATAAAGATATTACGAAACGTAGGAAATAAAGAATTAAAATGAATTACAACGTTTCCAATGGTCCACATTCATTCTGATGTGTCCTACTGGCCGTCGCCTTCCACTGTCTCCTGATATATATATATAATATATATATATATATATATATATATATATATTATATATATATATATCCATTTAGAATTAAAATAACGGTAAAATCCGAACAACCTTTCCAATATTACCATAACTATTCACTCGGCTTCACTCGGAACCTCTTTAATTAGTTATTCCTGTTTCTCAAAGCCTCTGGATCACCCTCTCCCTTTCACAGAGGATATTATCCATCCGGCTGCTCCTTTTAGCGCATATTTCCTCGGTGTTGCGTTCCAAGAGTCAGCCCGAATCTCTCTTTCTGGGAAAACCTTGGCGTAATTAGGGCTGCCTCTTCCCCAGCTGAAGAGACTCTTGCCGCGCGTTTATTGGAGGTCCTATGCACCTGCTTGTTAGGAGAACACATGGCCAGGGACACTGTGAAAGAGGGGCGGTAAGGATCCCTGTCGATTGATTCTACTTGTTTGTTGATAAATAGGAATGAAAAGATGGAAAGGTTACAAGTTCAGACTTCGAACTTACCCAGCTTTAGATTGAAATGATTGTTTCTCAGCCTTTATCTGTTTTCAGTACGTTGAGTTCAGCGTAAATATTTGGGAATATATTGCTCAGGACGAACAATATTTTGTAACTTCTTAAACAAGAGGAAACTCGTTTTAGTACGAGAATATTTAATTCAGTTGGAATTTGTCAAACTTTCGTTATAAAAAGACATCTTATGATGACATTTTCTTCTTTTCTTTATAGCAAATTTAACCCCAAATTATGGCTGTCATTTTTATCTATCATTCCTACGAAAGGAGGTTAAATATTACATTATTCCGTATACAGTTAGAAATAATTCATCTCATATTTTTCAGTACTTTCTGTTACAAATAGTTAAGAAGAAATAACACTGTGTGTATCGCAGAATGGGGCTCCAAATTGAAAATCCATATTATAATCATGGACGTATATAACTGAACTATTCAATACTCAGTATTCATCACCGACATTTGCAGATAACATAAAGAAAATTTATAAGTTGTTATGTTGATAACCACATGTACACACATATTTAATGGCAGGATATATCTAGAAGAATAATTGTAACACTTGATGAATCGCAATGATAATCGATCATTGCCTATCCTAGTCATTCCTGCTTTATTACCAGATTAGTTTAGTGTCTGCCTAGTGGCATAATACCACAGTGAAAGCATCCAAGTATTTGTACCTTATCTAGCTGTAAAAATCGAATTGTAACATGTTCTAGTCTTATATACCCTTAAGGAAAACGATGCATACAGGTAATACACACACACACACACACTATATATATATATACATATATATATATTTTATATATATATATATATATATAATATATATATATATATATATATATATATATTTATATATTATTTCTGTTGAACTCGTTTCCAAGTGTTAGTTTCCATCATATTTCGTAGCGAAAGAGTTAAGTCGAATGAAAGGTTAACAATTCGAGCGCTGATGAGTCGGGTAGTTTGGTAAAATTCGCTGCTATGATAGGCCTTATTCGCCTGCCAGAGAAAAAAGTCACGTACATAGTACTTACATAGGTTCCTATTTCTTTCATGAACTATGTGTTTGTGTTCGAATTGTTGATGGCCTTGACTCTCCGTCGAAAAACTGGGCATTCAGTCCTACGGTTATTCAGAAATTTATATATATATATATATATATATATATATGCATATATATTTATTATTATATAGTAATATATACATGTGCATATATATATATTATATATATATATATATATATATATATATTTATGTATGTGAAATATATACATATATATATATAGATAAATCTATATGTATCTATATATATATATATATATAGTATATATATAATATATATATATATATATATATATATATATATAGATATTTGTATTTATATACATATGTATATATAATATATATATATATATATTATTTGTATTTATATATACATATGTATATATATATATAGATAAATCTACATGTATATACATACATATATATATATATATATATATATATATATATATATATATATATATATATATATATATAAATCTTTGTGTGGGCAGAATTTAGGAATGGAAACTCATGATCATTTGGTTATTTCTAATGGATGTTTATAATTACTCTGTTATTGCAGTATATTGTCCATACACGTTTTAAAGATTTCATAAATCTTAGATGATTCTGTTTAATCAAAGTCTTTTAATTTCTTGTTCTCTCTTCCAATACTACTACTTTATGTATTAATACTGCTGCTTCTGCTACTAGTATTATGCTGTTTTTCCCGTTGTTCTCACAGTTATTTTATCAGTAGGAGAATTTAAACATGTAAAAGTATTCAGTGAAAAATGCTAAAGTGAATCTTGATCGTCCTTGTCAGCTGATGTAGTAACAAAAATGTTTCCAATTAATTTCTAATCAGTCTGTCAGTGAATAATTCAATTTGAAGTGTGAAATGTGAAACGCCTTTCGATCCAGTTATATATATATATGGCTGCAATTTTTTTTTTATAAAGTTAATTAATTTTCATCAACTTACATCTCTCTCTCTCTCTCTCTCTCTCTCTCTCTCTCTCTCTGTGTGAGTGTGTGTGTGTGTGTGTGTGTGTGTGTGTGTGGTAAAGGGTTATATAGCACAAATAGGAGGACGAAAACGAGGTGATGCATATTTCAACGTTATTTCCAGCCACCATCAGGACTAAAATACAAAAATAACGATACATAAAATCATTAATGTTAAAATGCAGATATTAGAACCGAAACATAAAAGTTAAAAACCAACCTAACGCCTCAAGGTAAGAAAGCCGAGTGATCAAGATGGGTACCAGAAGGACAAGAAACATCTAAGGCTTTAACAGGGGGACAGAAGAAGACTGACTATTTAAAGATGGAACCAGTTGTTTGATGGTTATCGACTTTAGGATAGGATATGGAGAGAGGTGCCATCACCTGCTTGCTCTAATTTCATTTTTTAGGTGGCCCAGACCTTCATTGTCTCCTAAACAAACAGAAATAATATATTTTTGAATGACTGAAAAGATGCAGTCTCGAAAAGTAAAATAAGTATTTCGAATTTTTGTATTGATTGGTTTCCTTTGTAAAATGTGTGAGCAGGTTCTTTCTCGGTATAGAACCAGAAAATATCCCGTAGTCGTGAATAAACAAATGAAGACATTTTTCCCCGGTTGGCATTTAGGCTGCTACTAATTTCAGAATTCTTATTGTTACTGACAGGTCGGCCCGAGTATATATAAAGTTGCACTGACTTGGAATTTGTCTCTTAACAATACTGTCCTATTAAAGAATCGCTTGGGCCTGAATTGCAATAACAGATTGAAACAGTTGTAGGTAGTATTACGATGCACAATAAAGGCACACAGTTAAAGAAAGTGATTACATAGGTTTTTCGGTTGGATGAAACAAGACTCGAAAAAAGTCTTTCAATGATGAAATTGGGGCTCTTTGCAGCAGGGGATACAAGGAATAGTGTGACCCTATTAAAGAACCGAAACGAAACAAGCAGTTCAGAGCTTGACAGGTCCTGCGAGAATCCGTTAGCTCCATTATTTTGGGGGCTTCATTTTGTTTGGAGTTGCTGTTATTTTCATTCTAAAAGGAATTTTATGTAAATTATATACATACATATATATATATATATATATATATATATATATATATAAATACATATATACATATTTTATACATTTTTAGTGCTCTCGTATTACATTTACAAACGAGGCACTAGGTTGTTCTTTTGATCTGCAAAGCAGATATCGTTGGGTAAATACTCTTCATCATTGACTCAGTCTCATCAGCTGTGGTGATATTTCTTAAGTTTCATTCAATTGCTTCCTTCTGATGTAGAGGTTGAGTCGTTGAAACACAGAGTACAAAAATAAGATATATTCTTCTATCTTACATCGTGGAGAGATATAGAGAAGGTTTTGATAGGTCTTCAGAGAGCAAACCTTAGCTCCAACATACGAACATACACACGATGAACTTATGAGACAAAAGTCACGTAGCACGGTTTGTGGATAGAGCGTCAACATGGTTTCTCAAGCAAATGCATTGTTGACGTTTCACACAACAATGGATATGATGACTACAGGTGTCTACAAATCAGGACGCTGATACAACAATGTCAAGCTATGTCAACACTGCATTCACAATGTTTATCACACTCCTGCAAGTTCCTATATGACCCCTTGGGTCATTGGTTTAATTAACAACATAGTTTTTATTTTTTATATATGGAATGTCACATACATTCCTCACATATATGTAAACACTTACATAATTGCTTGGTCGGCTACAAACCAAACACTGAACATAACTCAAGGCATGAAGTTTTGACTTGCATTTGACCCATAGGAGTGATACAGAAATTAATGTGAATATAGAGTTAACTCATAATTACCAGCAAGTGGTTAAGGAATGATATTCAATTGGTTATATGTAAAAAACCAGGTATATAGAAAATACTTATAAGTTAAAAAAAAAAAAAATATGGTATGCACAAATACAGATTCACGTATGAGGTATAAGACATATGCCTATGATATAATGTAAATAATAATGATCACGTGATATATAATGATACAGTTAATATACTGCTACTCATGAGGATACATATACTACAGAAAATACTAATATACTTCTGATAATTGCATGACATAAAGATTTACATGATAAAAATCATATATTAACTACAATTAGTGGTTCCAAAATGTGATAAGATACAGTAGCAGATTGATTATAGGCTACCTGATTTATTTATAAATATATATATATATATATATATATATATATATATATATATATATATACATATATATATATATATATATATATATACATATTATATATATATATATATATATTGATTCAAATAAATATGATCAATATATGTGCACTTAATACTAATGATTAACCATAAATGACTAATCTAAGTGATTAATCTAGGTGCACTTTAAATAGATTCCTAGTGCGTACACGCACAGATATATATGATTCATTGTGTAACTTCTATATTCTTCAAATAAGCATGCTGATAGATATATAATGATTGTGATACTGATACGGATTCTGATTCTTTACTGATATATGGAATACATAACCAAGGAGATTCCTACTACATATTTAACAAGCGTTTCAAACAACTTTTCGTACTTTACACAGTTCCAGAAAACCTCCTAGATTCAAATGAAATGGCCAATTCCAAATGGTTCTAAAAACAATGGAAAATTGTATGGGCAGGGTCCGACGTTCTGTTGAGCATCCATACTTGTTCACTGCATCCTATGCCATACAAATACGTTCGCGGTGATTAAAATCATCCCCAGCACAAGGCCTGCGCCAGAAAAACGTAGAGTTGAATACCCTCCTTAGTAGTAAGCGTTGGAAGTATGTTCCTTTGTAGTCAATTCCGACAGCTGCTGGACCACCTCCGCATTAAAAATCTAAATTAATGCTGGGATACGGGTGATGGACCAGGAAAATCCACGAAATAAGCCCGCTCACTTATGATGGTGCTTATTCCCTTAACATTGTAGGTGGGAGTTACTCCACTGCAGCCGCCTGCAGTAACGAACAGTTTTGAAGTTTTTGACGATCCGTCCGGGCATGCGACGTGAAACTCTTCGACTGCAAAGTGTAGCCAGGTTCCTTTAATCAGCCTGTAAGCGAACTTATTGTTGTCAAAAGGGCAAAGTAAATTCAGACAACGTTCAAGTATGTGAGGGAGAGAGCCGTTAAGGACTAGACTTAACCCACATGAATTTGCTGATATATTATGGAATTCAAAAGAGCCAGCTGTACAAACTTATTACCCATGGCATTAGAACAATGAGTAAACCTATCCAGGTCTCTGACGACCGTAAAAATATCCCTATTAGAGGAAATTAATACGAATCCCGAAAAAAAATTCGATATTACTGGTAGTGAGCTACTAAACATGTAAGTGGGAAACGGAGCTATTTGTAAGATTGCCAGGCAACATAAGAATCGAAGGTAATATTAATCATGATTCTGTAATTCTCTACGCTTACTGACATTAAGCTGTGATAAAATTCGATCCTGTGTGCCCCTAACAAGGTTCATATCCAAGTTTCTCGTGCACATTCCCTAAGGTTAATGTTAGAACTTTAACAGGCAAGAGATGCAATGAAAGAACTCGCTTTGTAGCTAATTCCTATATAAACTTTGGATTTTTTCAAGAAAATGTGACATTTTCCAATGAATATGATATACTTTCGAATTGTAATATGCTAATGTTACAAGTAAATATTGCATATCCATGATCTGATTTATATTACTAAAATGCTCGTTTACCAATGTCATAAGCTGATTTATTGACTTCTAGCTGTCTGTGAAGTTCAGAGAAAATTAATTCATTTTGATGTTATAGAAATTCTATTCGCTTATTTTGTTGATTAATTTTAAAACGATTTGTAACGGACCCAAAAATATTGAGCACGGCGAATAAGAATGGGTTACATCTTCCTACTTTATCATGACCTACAGTCCACTTAAGAAGTTCACGAGCTAAGCATTCCACTTCAGCTAGCTTGTTCTGCAAAACACAAGACAACAACACAGCTACAGACAAAGTCTGTGCAAGCAGATTATCTGGGTTGAAAGGAAAATGATGCTTGTGCAATTGATTCAACGATTCAGCAAAACGCGATAAGGCACTTTTAAGATTAATGACATCATCTCCTGGCAAGAAAAACTGCTCGCAAGGCACCTTCAAGAATTACGTTACTCACTGTAATAAATGCGTCCTCAGTTCTTTAAATGATAGAGCCTTGCGTAAATTGGATATTTTTTGTTTTAACACTCCACCCACAAGAGAAGAATGTCTGAAAAAACAGTACCAAACTTGAACAATATAAGTTTCATGTTGGAAACCTGCAAATAGTAAAATATATGTAATTACTTATGTTAAATTAGATATTCCTTATTCAAAACTAATGAAAAATGTTTTACATACAAATTTTATATATACTATTTACCCTGTAAGATTCATATAGGTATACATTTTTTCACTCCTAGCCTTTCTTACTTCACTTTTTTTTTCATTGACTATGCATATAAGCCATTGGAACAATGTGTCTGTCAGTAGTTTTTGATATGTTTTGAACTTTTAGCCTATGTGCCATTAATATTATTAGAATACTGAACGGGCCTCCAAACTTAGGCATTAACTTATAATTCAAATCTGTACGCATATATATATATATTTGGATATAGATTTGATCACCTACTGCATATGGTTTTGTTTGTTTAGCGATTTTATCGTGATTCCTTTCATTATAATTTGTACCCCTTCTAAATTCTTTCGGAGTAAATTATATCTGCTTACACTTGCATCCATAATATCCTTTATATTTGATAAATTAGTGGTTGGCTTGAGTATGTGGAAAAGTATTCTAGCGGGCGTATCGTATAAGGCCGCCAAGGTAACTCGTAGGACATTTAACACCTTCCTATTTACCCGTTCTACCAAACCGATTGACTCAGGGTGATAAAACATGGTATTGATTTTCTTCATGCAAAGGAATTCACACAACGAGTTAAGGAAATGATGATTGATTACACCACCCAAGTCAGAGATTATCATGTGTGGAGAATTCCATGTTTACAGATGTAGCACTCATAGAATTTCCTAGCACATTCAATTTTTTTATTTTTTCAGTGCTATTAATCCCGTATAATGTGTCAAGGCATCCATTAACACTAAGAGATGTTTATTTCCTCTGTCAGGCACGTAAAACCCTGTTGATAAAACTAAGTGTACGCTTTCAAAGGGTTGATTTGGCACGGGATAGGCCCCTAAACTGACAGGTCTCTTATTGTGTCTCTTGTTCTCATGACAAATGTGACAATTAGTTATGTGTTTTTTTTTTTATATCTGTAAGCATTGTAGACCAGTAAAATAATGATTTGGCTTTCTGTGACATAATAGAGAACCCTCGTTGACCATGTAAGGGATTAGAATGCAACCAGTTTAGGATGATTGATATAAAAGAGATTGGTATTACTACCAGGTCGTTAGTCACCTGCGGTGTGCTTCGGGTTTTCCTCGTCACGGACTTGTACAGAATATTACCTTTGATTACATAATTCTGCTGCACATACTCTAAATATACTTTTGCTATAGGATTTCCACATCAAGCATTTATTGTTTTGCTTAACTGCTGATCCATACTTTGTTCTGTTTGTACTAGCGCTCCAACCCAGGTCTTCAATGTTCACGATCTCTTGGGTTAATGAATTTTTTTGTTCAGATACGGTTTTAACAATAGGCATGGATGTTTCTATATCTTCTAGTCCAACTAATGTTTCCTTACAGTATGGTGCGGGATTGCGGGATAATGCGTCAGCTATGATATTTACTTTCCCAGGTAGGTATCCTATCTTGTCTCCAAAGACCTGAATGATCATATGCCACTGAGTTCCTTTGGGACTGTGATTAAAGCCTTTGAAAAACTCGGTAAGGGGCTTATGGTCAGTAAGGACCTTAACAGGATAGCCGTAGATTATGAACTTAAACTGTACTAGTGAGTTAACGATACCTAGCCCTTCCTTGTCTATTACTGCATATTTACTTTCAGTGGGCTTCAGTTTACGTGAATAAAAAGCTATAGGAAAGAATTGTTTATCATATTGCTGAAGTAGTACACCTCCTACCCCTTAGTCTGAGGCGTCTGTTACATAAACATTCCTTATTAAAATCAGGGAATTTTAAGATAGGTGAACTGCATAATTCCACTTTAAAGAAATCGAATGCCTGTTGATGCTTTTCAGACCATATAAACTCTACACCCTTCTTCGTAAAATCTGTTAAAGGAGCTGCTATGATTTAATAGTTACATATAAACTTACGATAGTAATACCCATTACAGCCCAAAAATGCTGTAGCCCTTTTACGTTAGTAGGTACCAGAAAGTTAAGGATAGCCGACACCTTATCATGGACGACCTTAAGACCTTGACTAGACAAGTAAAACCTAAATAGACAAGTTCGGTTTTTTTTTTTTTTAACTCACATTTAGATATTTTTACTCTGAGGTTATGTTGTCTTAGTCTCTGTAGCACTAGCCCTAGTTTATGCAAATGTACTTCTAAGGTATTAGAAAAGATTACAAGACCAACCATATAGGCATGTAGGGTATCCCCTAAAAAGTCTCCAAACACTAATAGGGGCGCAATGTAAACCGAAAGGCATACGTAAAAATTCATAATGTCCCCGGGGTGTGCGGAAGGCGGTTTATGAGGTACCCTCTCTTAGCTACTGGTATCTGGTGAAAGCCTTTAAGTAAGTCCAAACTGGTGAAAGATTTATTCTGACCTAACAAAGATAAGATATCGTCGGTACACGGCACTGGGAAACGATCGGGAATCGTTTCCTCGTTTAAGCGACAGAAATCTGCACAGATACGCCAAGCCCGATCTTTTTTAGGCACGACGATTAAGGGAAAAATTATATGGGCTATTTGATTTCCTAATGAATCCTACTACTAACATTTTTTCGACTTCGTCATTTATCTCATTTTGAAATTTCATTGGGAGTCTATACGAAGGTACGTACATAGCTTAATATTTGTCCTTTAACCGTATTTGGTGTTCAATGACATCCGTTTTCCCCAGAGATCCCTCGCTAGTGGAGAAAACATCATGATATTCAGATAAAAGATGAAAAAAATTTCTGCTGAATCCCTCTTCTTGAATGACTTTATTGATTTTACTTTGGATAGATTGTAAGAGGGATTCGTCGACAACAGGTTGAGCGTGATTAATTTTAGCAACGGTAAGAATGCGATATTTATAAACTTCCATATCCTCGATATGTAGATTTTTGTGGATTACTAGATTGGTATTCGAATGGTTACAGAATTCAATATTAACTTGTTGCTGTGAGTCAACAGTATATAATACTTGTGTCACAGAAATTGTTATATTTCAGAGTGTCAAGAAGGATTAAAAATTCAGATCCCAGCAAAGTCTTTTTACACGCACTAAGATATTCAAGGTTGCATTCGTCTTGAGATTTTGCGTGCAAACTGCGATTACGGGTGTGCAAGAAATCTGTTGGGTTGCTTGAACAATACCTGCATTTATGAGACAACTGACTGGTTCCTCTATATAAGTTATTGTTTGATTAACGGTCTCTTTTTTGTCCAAAATGGATTTTAATGTGTTAGAAGATTTATAGAATTTTCCTTTGATAAACACGCCTTGTTTGGCAGAAGGTAAGATAATGTTTTGTATGCCCATAGATGGGTATCCTACAATTACAATTGAATACATATCAATGTTTTTTTAGAACTATAAAGGTATCTGTAAGTGTGCGCTTACCCACCTTGTACTGAATCTGAGTTACGCCTACTACGTTTAATTCGGACTTCTCAATAGGGAAGTTCGAAAACAACAAATGGTGAGTCTGTAAGTCCATGATATTACTTGAACTACGGGAATAAAAAAACAATGTAAATGGCTGATTTTCTACATTTACGGCATGTAAAGTAGGGCGTAATCCACCATTACTTATAATAGCTTATTGTATGAAAATCTATGGGAACCTGCTCTGATTTATTTGATACAGTTGTGTGATTCATAGGGAAATTCTGGTTATTAAATTTATTTTTTTGTTCAAAAGGTGTTGGTATGAATGACCCAACATCACTCTCCCCCCCACCGGAGTCGCTTACATGGAATTTGCTTTGCTTTCAACACTCAGAAAATTTGACTGACTCTGACTGTTTTGGCTAGACGGCCCAGTAACCGAGTTCCCTGAAGCCCTATTTGCTTGTTTCTGCTTCTGAGCAGAGCTACTGTTTACTTGTTTCTTTTTATGATAATGTTGATTCTTCTTGTTAACACTGGCAACGTTTTGTATGTTTTTAGCATTACTTTGGCACTGATGACGTAAGAGACATCGAACGTAAGAATGACTTGAGCTATTTTGAATCAGAATATAACGCGTACGGCAACCTTAAATCATATGACCTGCGCATTTAATATTAAAACAAGTTATCCCTGCTGTTTTATTATTAACTATATGTACTTGCTGTGGTTTACTTTCATCATTTGCTAAAATTTGAAATAGTGAGGGATCCAGGTCAGCACATTTAGACATATGTTTCTTAATTTGTTTATATAAATCTATTTCCGTATTGTTGGGCAATAGCTCCTCAACAAAACACCGTTCCAAGGCTTCTGGTAACATAACTGTTATGAATGTTAATTAAGTATGTTAGCCTAATGAAATCCTTTACAGACATGTTATTCCTTGCAATCCAGTTGTATTGTATAAAGTTAAGCTGAGTCATAGAGATTAAATTTAAGCATATAACTCAAAGAACTCAAGGCTAAAACTGCCTCCAAGACCTTGCAAAGGAGCAATTATTATCCTGACCCGAAATAATATTACCTCTAGATTTTTGGGTGTGCGGGTGTTCCACTTGTTTTTGTGTTTTTTCTTATCACTACGGTTCCTAGCGACCCTATCAATATATCTGTATAAATACAAATGTCCACTGCATAAACGCATATTCAATTTTTAATATAATTTGTTACATACAAAATTAATAGTGTCCCCCAAAATGATAAGATTAACACAGGAAATATTATTTAAATATTTCAGGAGAACTTCTGGAAAAAACATAGTTGACAGAAACTCAAAGATAAAAAGCCCGCAGGAGCGAAGTCCCAATGATGCAGATAGTTTCCTGTAAGAAAGTAAGATTAAGAATGTCTTGTAACTCACCCACAGGAACAACAAATTCGACCTGCATAAGAGGAACACTCTAAGTTACACACCGAATTAATAAAAAAAGTTGTACTTAGCTGATATTTAATGGAAAGTCTGCGGTGTTTTCATGACGTCATGGCCCTTGCTTCTTCCGTCTGCGATTCCGTCAACCCAGTTTTAGTCTCACGTGGTTTTGTTAGTAGAACGACTGTTTGCTGTTTCGATGAGCTATTGATGATCCTCTGCGGAAGACATGTTGTGTTTGAGGTTTCTTGAAGATCCAATGTATGCTTCATTCATTTCCTTACAAGACTCGTGGATGATGTCATCTTGGTATGATTAGAGAGATACTTGTGTTGCCGTCATCAGCATTGGCTGAGACACGAAGTTGCTTGTAGATTCTCTTGCTTCGCCTCCATTCATATGTTTCTAAGATTTGTAAGTCTTCAGTAGAAATGGGTTTTATCTTCTTCTATTGTCTGCCACCATATTTTAGTGCTCTCGTATTATATTTACAAACGAGGCACTGGGTTGTTCTTTTGATCTGCAAAGCAGATACCGTTGGGTAAATACTCCTCATTCTTGACTCAGTCTCATCAGTTGTGGTGATATTTCTTAAGTTTCATTCAATTGCTTCCTTCTGATGTAGAGGTTGAGTCGTTGAAACACAGAGTACAAAAATAAAATATATTCTTCTATCTTACATTGTGGAGAGATATAGAGAAGGTTTTGATAGGTCTTCAAGTGAAGAGTGCTAGTTGAAGCTGAGATACAATACAATGACAAAACCATAGGAGAGCATACATTAGCTCAGCATACGAACATACACACAGATGAACATATGAGACAAAAGTCACGTAGCACGGTTTGTGGGTAGAGCGTCAACATGGTTTCTCAAGAGAAAGAATCGTTGACGTTTCACACAACAATAGATATGATGACTACAGGTGTCTACAAATCAGGACGCTGATACAACAACGTCAAGCTTTGTCAACACTGCATTCACAATGTTTATCACACTCGTGCAAGTTCCTATATGACCCCTTGGGTCATTGGTTTAATTAACAACATAGTTTTTATTTTTTATATATGGAATGTCACATACATTCCTCACATATATATAAAACACTTACACATATACATATATATTTGTGTGTATGTATGTATGTATGTATGTATATATAAAACTTCTTTTAGAATGAAAATAACTGTAAAATCCAAACAAACTTTCATATATTACCATAACGATTCATCCGATTCTCCTCGGCATCACCCGGAACCTCTATAATTATTCCCGTTTCTCAAAGCCTCTGAATCAGCTTTTCTCCTTCACCGAGGATATTATCCCTCCGGCTGCTCCTTTTAGCGCATATATCCTCGGTTCCCGGTTCCAAGAGGCGCCTCGAATCTCTTGTTCCGGGAAAACCTTGTCGTAATTAGGGCCGCCTCTCCCTGCTGAAGAGACTCTTGCCGCGCGTTTATTGGAGATCCTGTTCACTTGCTTGTTAAGAGAACCCACTGACAGGGACACCGCAAGAGGGGATGTAAGGATTTCTGTCGTCAAGTTGATTCTACTTGTTTATTGATCAATAAGATTGAAAATATGAAAAGATTAAAAGTTCAGACTTCGAAACTTGACCAGTTTTAGTTAGAAGGAAATATTTATATACTTTTAATTGTATTCAATGAGTCAAGTTTAGCATAAATATTTGAAAGTAAATTGCTCAGGACGAATAGAGGATAACTACATAAACCGAGTGAGAAAAATGGTTTTCATAAGAGTTCTATTTCTGCCGGAATTATTCTCACAATTATCTTTTTAAAACTTTGTCTTTATAATACTTTTTTTTAGAAATATTTCCTTAGAATAGTTTCCATCACTTCTGCTTTTTCTCATGTATAACTAACACTAAAAAATCCTTCATGGCAAATTAAACACCAAACGATGACTCTCCTTTTTATCATTTCATATTCACGTACAATATAAATTAATTCATCTAACTTTTTCCAACAATAGAAATAGTTAGGAAAGAGTTAATCCGGCGTGTAACAAAGAATGAGGCTCCTAATTAAAAATTTACATTATAATCATAAAAGTTTTCAATAAGAGGTCGACTGAACCATTCAGTACTCCGTTTTCATCAGCCAAATTTTCAGACAACCTAAATAGAATTCAAGTTTCTACGTTAATAAAAATAAATGAGCGAACATGTTTGTGAATTTAATGGCAGTAAATACTTGGTAGAGTAAAAAAGAAAAGTCTAAAAACTTGTTACATAAATCTTGAATCATAATTACAAGCAATCATGTGTTAGTAGCTTATATATATATATATATAATATATATATATATATATATATATATATATATATATATATATGACTGGTAAAAATGTTCTGTAACAACAGAATTCCATCTAATAAAAGGAGCCCATAAAAACACCAAAATGTAGAGAGAAAAGTACTATATTTCAGAGACTGCTGTCTCTCTCTTCAGGTATATGAATGAGAAAAGTTTGCAGAAAAGGTGGTATTTATACCAAGAGATCCGTCCACAAGTAAGCCAATTTAGGTCACCCCGCTGATAATCTTCCTTTAATCTTATTAAGCGTTGGTTGAATGAACACTGCGTATATATATATATATATATATATATATATATATATATATATATATAATATATATATATATATCGTGTGTGTGTGTATGTGTGTGTTAGTAGCATTATAATATATATATATATATATATATATATATATATATTATATATACTATAATATATATATACATAAATATAGCATCTTTGTGTGTGCAAAACATATGGATGGATATTCATGGATATTCAAGACCTGTCAGACTTTCACGACATGAAATGGCGTGGAAGTAGTGAAGACTTTTATCATCAAATTTACTTCTTTTGCTGTTACTCGATAGTTATTATTTATTTTCAGGTCTATTTATGCTATCTGATATTTCTATTTACTTTCTGCTTATGCAGACGAGTTATAGGATTTCCTAATTCGGTTTATTCTGTTATCGGAACCTTTTTTATTTCTATTTTACTTGTCACCACTTTTAATAATGTCATAACTATGTGACGGTTGAGTCCAGTCGAGTCAAAATTAATGAAAACACGTAAATCCCAAAAACTGTCTTCGTCTGTTTTCCGTTTATATTAATAAATGGTATAATAGGAAGCCCTGTGAGCCTTCACGGTTCAGGTTAAGAAGGTAGATAAATAGATTACCCTTTTTCCTACTGGTTTTCTAATTAGTGAAGTCCGTTTGGAAGGTCAGATATTTCTCGAGTTGCTTGACAGGTTTAGCCTGCTTTTTATCTCTTGGTTATGTTAGATACGTATATTTATATTTCCCTCTCTCTCTCTCTCTCTCTCTCTCTCTCTCTCTCTCTCTCTCTCTCTCTCTCTCTCTCTCTCTCTCTCTCTCTCCTGTTAATATATTTGCTTCAGTTGCATTGCCCAGCATTTTTGACATTATATATTTCACCACTTATCACCCCCCATTTCTATTGGGGCTGAACTTGGACGGCATCAGAAATGTTTCTATTCATCCTAGCAACGTCAAAAACTATGGATTAGACGCTAATATCCATCAATTTTGACATTTCATCTTTTAACCCTTCCCACACCTTCCTATCACGGTTGAACTTGGACTCATAGGGTATCAGGAGTGTCACTTTCATCTCGACCTTGAAAACTATGGATTAGACTCTAATATCTGTAGTTTCGGTTAGTTTTACATGTAACCTCCTTCCCACCCACCTTAATAGGAGGGCTGGACTTACACTTAAAGTACATTAGCCTTGAAAACTAAAAATTAGACACTAATATCTGTCGTCTTCGGTTATTTTACATGCCATCCCCTTCCACTCATGTTTCACCCACTTTCTTATCGGGGCTGAACTATTATTTAAAGGGCATCGCTAGTGTCATTTTTCATTTCAGTAACCTCGTAAACTATGGGTTAGACATTAATGTCGCTCATGCTCAATGCATTTTAAAGTGTATGTGGTGAATACACACACCCACACATACTCACATATAAATGCATACATACACACTTTCTTTATATATATATATATATATATATATATATATATATATATATATATATATATATATATATATATATATATATAAATGGATATGGGAAGCGTTGCTATCAACCAACATACAACAAGGAGCTGAAGGAGACGTCATGTACCAGTAATTGTCCATTTATTAAACAAGCTGACGTTTCGAGGACACAGCCTCATTTTCAAAGCTGAAAAACGTAATTATAATATATAAAACTTAAGAATTAAGAAATTTACAATTTAAAAAATATTTACACTTTAAACAAAAATTAAAAAATTAAAAAATTAAAAAGAAAAACAGAAATGCAACAGACAGAATGAAAGAAATAGACCGCTACCTTTCAGGACGGGAACCAAGGACCTAATGACATAAAAAACAGAGACAGGGGCACACTCAAGACAGGTACAGTGTTGTGGAGGTAGTTTGATTGTTTAAAGGAGGAACAAGCTTCTTAATATATAACGATTCGGCTATTGCTAATTGATGAGGTGAGGTGGCTCTGGAGAGAATTTTAAAACAAGATATTGAATATAAACATTTTAAAATTCTCTCCAGAGCCACCTCACCTCATCAATTAGCAATAGCCGAATCGTTATATATTAAGAAGCTTGTTCCTCCTTTAAACAATCAAACTACCTCCACAACACTGTACCTGTCTTGAGTGTGCCCCTGTCTCTGTTTTTTATGTCATTAGGTCCTTGGTTCCCGTCCTGAAAGGTAGCGGTCTATTTCTTTCATTCTGTCTGTTGCATTTCTGTTTTTCTTTTTAATTTTTTAATTTTTAATTTTTGTTTAAAGTGTAAATATTTTTTAAATTGTAAATTTCTTCATTCTTAAGTTTTATATATTATAATTACGTTTTTCAGCTTTGAAAATGAGGCTGTGTCCTCGAAACGTCAGCTTGTTTAATAAATGGACAATTACTGGTACATGACGTCTCCTTCAGCTCCTTGTTGTATATAATATATATATATATATATATATATATATAGATATATATATATATATAGCTAGATAGATTTGATAGACAGATATACTATATGATATACAGATACATATATATATATTCACGTTTCATAATATATATATATATATATATATATATATATATATATATATATATATATATATATATATATATATATATATATATATATATATATATATCGCATTTGTCAACTCTTTATTTTTGTGTTACTTGATTTCTACCCAGATAAAGTTTATGTTTGTTGTTGCAGGCTGCAATTTTAACTATCTTCCTGATGGTACTTCATTACTCTTCATAATTACTGGGTACATTTGTAAGATGCAGTTGTTCATTAGATGACCTTTGTCACCCTCGCAATTAAGTAGGCATTCTTTTTGGGGGACACAAATATATTTTTACTTAAGTGAATGTTTGTACTATGTTTGTTTCATAGTTTTTGCTGAAGATCTCCTCTGTGGTGTTTCTATTTTAAAACGGTTTGGATTATCAAGGATCTTGGTTTAATGTTGGATATTTGACTCATACCTTCTAAATTTCATATTTCCTTGTTTGATCTGTTCCAGTTTCCTTATTCCTTCGCTAACATTAACTTCTTTTTTATATAGGACCAGCCACCTCTCCCACCTCTCCTGTCAGTCTCTCTCATATTTCGTTTAACTTTTTTATTTCCTCCATATTCCTCCCAAATGAAGCTTCCAAACCAAAGTTATATAATACACACACACACACACACACACACACACACACACACCACACACACACACACACATATATATATATATATATATATATATATATATATATATATACAGGTTGTAAGTGCTTTCTTGTTTTTTCTTACACATTTTCAAGGTACAGGTTCTTTTTTTTTTCATGGAGCGCTTGCAAGGTCTTTATGAGAATTTCTGAGGATGTAAATTGTAATTTTATAGAAATATGTGATTTTAGATATTAGTCGCGTTTACTAATGGAAGAAGTTCTGGGGATGAGGATGATTGAAGGGATGTGAGAAAAAACGGAATTTTCTGCTCCCGAAAAGAATTCTGAAAGCGATGTTGTTTCCTCCACCTCGTTTTCCTCAAGGGAATTCTTTGTTAAATGACGATGCTGACGTTTTGTCTGTTCGTTATTGTTTCATTTTTTCACATATGTTATTTACTCTTGATGAAAAAAATAAAGATAAGCAGAGTGTAATGTCTACTGCTGAGCATCTCTATGTATTTCCATAGAAGCAGTAATATCTCGTTAACTGCCCTTGACTCCCTTTCCTTTGTTATCTCATTAAATATTCTCACTTTTGAACGATAAGTTGAATCGTTAAAGGAGGAGAGACCCAGTAGTAACATTTTACCGCCATTCTGAAAATCACAATAACTTAAATGATTCGGCTTTAGTAATCACAGCTCCTCCTAACATGGAATGTAAAAATTATCATAGGCGTTTTTGGTAATAAGAAAATAAGAACATGAATTCAAATTGATAGATATAGAAAACTGTTTTGTCGGTAAAGTCTGTTCTGGTAATATTTGACATGGAGACAACATTACGCGATGTTCAAATATCCAGACTAACTTTTTATCGAAATATACAAGTTGTGAGCAAAATCAGTGTTAAGTACACAAACACACACACACACACTCACACATTATATATATATATATATATATATATATATATATATATATATATATATATATATATATATATATATATATATATATATATATATATATATATATATATATATATATATATATATATTATATATATATATATATATATATATATATATATATATATATATATATATATATATATATATATATATGTATATATATATATATATATATATATATATATATATATATATATATATATATATATATATATATATATATATATATATATATATATATATATATATATATATATATATATATATATATATATATACCATTGCATATGTCATTTTATGACACTCACTTTTTCGACGCATTTTTTAAATTTTTCACTCAAAATAAAAGTAGAGTAAAAAGGAAAAGCAGTAAGAGTTGTTTTCCAGTTCAAATTCAAGTGTTTGGCCCCGGGCTGTTTCTATCTTCAGAGAAAGTAGCGGCACAATAGTGCCAGGGAAGATTAGATCGAATTCGTTCCGCCTTCAAATAAATCATAAACATCCTCAGAATCTTGCCTACGATAGGAACGACACCTTGATGTCAAAATAAATCAGTTTAGATTCGTCTCACATGTCATATAGGTTGCGCCCTTTCCATCATTAAGAAATCCCTTCTCAGGTAGAGCGAATACAATAGAGCACCATTAAAACACTCCTTCAGAATCCCCTAAGGATTCGTGACCCAGCAATAGTGCAGATCGTGTCATCTTTGACAGCACCTGCATCATCCCTTAACAACGTCCTTCAGATAAGACCAAGAAGTTGATCGTCCCTCGAGTCTATTGTAAGAGTTCCTGTCCAATTCCATATAATCACCTTTAACATCCTCTAGCTTTCATTAGTGCCTCACGCCGACCGGCTAGCAGGCCACCTGCATTTTGTCAAAACATGTAGAACCCGAAACAGATTCAGTTCTTACACCATTCCTCCTAATATATCAATTCCCTTGGGGTCGTGATACCCCCATAAAGACCTCCGCTCTGGCGTCAGTCCCCTTTTGACCTACCTATGGGTCATTTAAGATCTGACCTGAATACGGGCTGCTCTAGGAGCAAGAGCCCGTGCCAGCACAAGGCTGGCTTAATCTTCAACAACAACAAACCTGACCCTTGCCTTTCCACCTATTAACTCTGTCCATCTAAACCTTTCTCTCCCTTGTGCCGCCTTCTTTTTCTTGCAGACAGTAGAGACGCTGGATACTGTCGAAATACTGTCTTCTTCCAGCACTACCTGTAGATTAAGAAGGTCTGCGTGAAAGATCTTAACAATGCTAACTAAACATCGGTAATGTCCCCAGATGGGGATATAAGTGCCCCTGATCACCCTCAGAAGTTAGTTAGGCAGGAAGCCTTGTCATGATATCCTACATCTGTAGGTCTCTCTTGATCCAACTGTCCAAAATGGTTTAGAGCCTTGGCGTAAGCAAGAAGCCTACAAGTCCTTCCTTGGACGAGCTTTCCACTATACCTCACATCATATGTATCACTCACTACGGCCTTGTGCGACCAGTCTACTCCAGTCACACTCTGTCTACTCCCTTCATTGGTAGCACCTTACAACTGAGTTCAAGTCCACTGGCTCATCAGCAGTCCTGTTTTGTCTACCTGTGTGTCAAGCAATAGTGTTATTAGAAATAATTGCCAAGTGCAGCATATTCTCAAGTGATCATAGACACTGTACAGCTGGTGCATTTTCTTGCTGTTCTGTGCCTAACCTTTCGAAAGGAAATCCTACTTACTCTTAAAACGTCTTAATCTTAGAAGTTGATTCTAGTATTTTGGTTTCATCAGTTCGTATCTGGTGTGACTCTATAAGTCTTTGTAACCCGTTTACTGTAGCAGACAGTGCCACGGGGTTTTATAGCGACCCCTGTAATATCTGCATTTTTTGTGAAATTATACTTTATTTCATGGAATTATAGTGTTTCTCTTGAACCAATTTGGTAGCTTAGTAAACTTTTCACTGCATTACCTTACTTTTCTGTTCGCTGCCCCTTTGTCCGACGGAGTCACTGCTTAATTATCCTGTTGTGAAGGCATTTAATTGAGCCAAGTCATTGATTATTAAAATCAACTATAAGTTTATGACCCAACGCCGTGGCGTGGATGAGAATATATATATATATATATATATATATATATATATATATATATATATATATATAGATATATATATATATATATATATATATATATATATGTAGATATATATATATATATATATATATATATAGTATATATATATAAATATATATATATATATATATACTATATAATAATAAAAAGATATATATATATATATATATATGTATATATAATATATATATATATATATATATATTATATATATATATATATCATATATATATATTACATATATATGTTTTTATATATATAAGTAATATATTTAAGTATATAACTATAATATATACTATATATATATAAATAACTATATATATTATATATGATATATATATATATAATATATATATATGTATATAGTATTATAATATAGTAATATTATATATATAATATATATATATATTATATTACATTCACCAGTTTAATAATATATACCTATATATATATATATATATATATGTATATAATATAATATGTATATATATATATATGTATATATATATATATAATATAATATAATAATAAATAGTATTTATATATATATTTATATATTTAATAATATATATAATAATAATATAATATATATATAATATATTATACATAGGCACATATTACATATATACATATATATGTATATATTTAAATATAAATTATATATATATATATATTTATATATATTTATATATATATATATATATATATATATATATATATATATATATATATATATATATAACACAAAATGATTAGTTACAAATGTTTAATATCCAATTCGCGCTACTTCGGGAATATCACCTAATGATTACTCTCCTTCTTTGTTCCTGGAAAATTTGAGCACGAAGAGAGAATCTTTGATTGTTGATGGCGTGATGGCTGGTGGTACGTCATTTCGATTAGAATTATCGTGGGTGTCCACAAATGTATTCCCATCCCTTCCAAAGGAAGGTGCCTGACCCGTCTGCCGGGACCACGTTCGAGCTGAGAATGGAAACAATTGGTTTTAAGAACTTCCGAGGCTGTGGAATGAATATTGCCAGTCGGACTCTGTCGGGATCTGGATAGATGGGTATAAAGATGACTTGATTCGGAATAGATCAGGGGTGATGTCAAGGAACTGGGACTGTATGACATTTTAGGACAGCTGTTGAGCAGGGTATGACATGTTTCACGTAGCCTGCGTGTTGTACAAGACGTTAAATATGATTCCATTGTATTTAAATAAAAACAAACAGAATAGAGACAAAGAACAATGAATCGATGTTATTGAAATCGTGCGTGTTCAACGAAATGAAACTAAATATAGTAGATTTATTACAATCGTCCCCATGAGTTATAACAATAATTTGCCGAACTCTCAAAACCTTTCAACATTTTACAAAATAAAGCTCTCACGTTTAATTCACAGATTTGTTTTATTTGTTATTGATGTCAGAACTATAAAACTAAATAGTGTTTCTATTTAATAACGGAATGAGAGTATATGCACCGTGTGTTTGAAATCATTTAGGCAACGGGTATGAAATTTTTTTTATATTACTTTGTTACGATTACAAAAGCGATAGTGAAAGGACGGAAGTTAATACAATAAGGACTTATTATACAAAAAAGAACAAATTTAATCGTACACTGCCAATTTTCATCCGTATTCCACGTGTCTATTGTTATTTCAGTGGCGTTGTTTCTTAGGAGTGAGTGTGCTCAAAATTCTCTGTGTTTACGTGGTTTCCAAAAATAATTACAATTTGAGTCTTCAATTTCTATGAAAAATAGAAATAGAATAAAATGAAATAATCGGCCGTAAAAAATGTTAACCACCCAGCATATTTGTTTATATTTGTATGTGGTATACTTTGATGTCTTGAAGAAACTACCATAGACATAAAATTGCACAATATTAAACGAGTCTACTGTATCATTTAACAAGAGAGTTCTTTATGCAGGAAGCCTAAACGGAGTAAAAATAATAATAATAATTATAATAAAATGTCCTCTTGAAAGATGACATTAAATAGAAACATATTAACGTATCCGTACACATTTGTTTTTTCCAAGTCTAGATCAATAACGGAGAACAAAAGATAACCTCATTCAGTTATTTTTTGTCTATTACGTTTCCTTTTCTCCTATATGCGTAGATCAGACAGGCACTCGAGAACAATTTTGAAGGTCCATTTACTCGAAGATTTTTTTGTATCTTCAACTTTTAACCAAGAGAATGAGCAAACAGTTTCTTCCTCTTATTTTCTGAATGGTCCTCCATCGCATCTCGAACACAAGATTCTTTTTTTTGCTGTTTTCTTTTCTTTTTTATAGAACTTCTGTGAACGCCTAACTCTACATCACAAAAGTCACAGATGGGTAATGGACCAATGCAAGTCAAACTCCACATTGATTCCATTGCTATCTACATTATAGGTAGATCTTGCCCGTGTATGGCCGTCAGATTACAATAAACAAACCATGGCGCTTGCCCGATTCAGTCTTTTTTTTTTTTTTTTTTTTTTTTTTTTTAATGAGTCGGTTTTTCCCGTATGTTTTATATCGCCATATTTAGAGATGCTCGTTTCCTTTCCTTTCATTTGAAAAGTATGTTCAATGGTTTTGAAATCTGTCATACATTTATTTGCCAATATTTGAACTTTGCTTTTGTGTTCTACTTTAGCATCTTTCACCTAAGTATTGACTTTGTTCTCGTTAATTTCGGGGGAAATAACACGTTAAGTTTTCTGTAACTTGTAGTTTTTTTTTTTTACAGTATTTGCACACTATATTTAAAATTCCCAAACATTCCTGGTACATTATGGCACATTGCAGGATTTTCATTTGATTTTTTCATATCTGACCGGCGTTGCTCAGCAAATGCAAGTTACCTTTTGGAAGAATTTTAGACTGTTTAGAACGGTCAGGCTGATCGGATAATTTGCTACATAACTGGAAGTGCGGGTTTTCAAACATGTTTTCACTTTAGAAAGATTCATTTTTTGCCACTCATTTTTTTGCAATAAAAAGTAAGGAATTGTATTGTCATTCAAGTCACTAAGTTATCATTAAACTTGAACGCACAAAGGAAAATGTGAAACAAACAAAGCCAATACGAGATAACATGTTAAACACAATCGTGACCTATTTAATTTGTTAAATATTATTAAACCTTACACTGCACGATTCAGTTACTGCAAAATTCAGTCAATTATTTTGATAGGTAAGCAGGTTTTTTTTATATATAATAAAAGCATCATTCAACACAGACGTTATTAATCAACCTAGATACAAAGTAAAAATTAAAGTATTGATACACCTATAAATAAAAAAATGAAATTGATATTTTGTTGAGGGAAATGACCTGTGCAATTAGTCAATGAAATATTTGGATAGAGCAGCCATGATGTTCAACTTTTCTCTCGTAAAACACGCCATGATAAAGGGAACAAAAGGTTTTGTTGCAGAGTGAAAAGGTTATTGCAATTTAGGGAACAAAAGGTTTTGTTGCAGAGTGAAAAGGTTATTGCAATTTAATGATCAGTGGTAACTGCTGTATTGGATTGCTTGCTGAGCTATTGTTCATTTGATTATTTTGCATTTATTCTCGCAATTTATTCTGTAGATAAAATTACTAGTATTTTGTTATAACTCACTTTGTTCTGTTTATTCACACGTTACAAAAATTGTGGGAAATTAAGTTACTAAAAGCGGATTGTTATTATCATTGTCCCAGAAATAACTTATATGTAGCAGAGATGTTTCTAAGAAAATTTCTTTACAAAGTCCGTCATATCCCGTCCTTATGTTCAAACCTTGAAAACTTATCCTTGAAATGAGCAAAAAAGAGAAAAAAAATCGTAAAATATGGTTAACACGAATGCACAAGTATATATATATATATATATATATATATATATATGTGTGTGTGTGTGTGTGTGTGTGTGTGTGTGTGTGTGTGTGTAAATATGGCACAAGAGTACGACAGACATTAATGGTCACTACCGACGCTTCCGAGAATTCTTTTTGCATTCCCAGCCCTTCCAGAGGAAGGTGCCTGACCCGTCTGCAGGGATCACATTCGGCTGAGAAGGGAAACATTAGGTTTCAAGGACCTTCGAGGCCATGGAATGAAGATTACTAGTGGCAAGGATTAGTCGGACCCTGTCGTGGTCTGGATAAATTGGGGGAGGGATGAGATGATGGGGATAAATCGTGAGGAGTGATGTCTGGGAAGGGGGATGGAAGACAATTTGGGGAAAGGAGCCGGGTGTGACTCGCATGTCTTGGTGATTTAAGAACAACAGCTAAACAGGGTATAACAAGTTTCACGGCGCTTATGTATTGTACGAGATGACGTTCATATAATTAAAATTTAGTCAAATGAAAATAGACAAAACAGAGCGACAAAGAACCATTAGTTGACGTGACTGAGATTTTTCGTATTCAATTAAATGAAAATAAGCCCATAAATATGAAAATAAATTGTGAAATTCTCAAAACCCTTGCAGATTTTATAAAATAAATCACACATATAAATTACATATTTTTTCTCTTTGCTGTTGCTGGCAGAACTATAAAACTCTTGCGTTTATAATGACATACAGAATGAAAGTATATATATACACCGTGTGTTTGAAATCATGCTTTTAATTTTTGATAACAGTTATAATGTTAAATATAGGCAAGAACTACGAGTAATTTCTAAAATATATTAGTGTGTTACGAATGAAAAAATGATAGTGAGTTAAAGTTAAAACAATTAATAATTCATATACATTACAATAATAAAATTTCCAGTGCAAATTTTTATCCTTGCGCTGCCTGGATATACTTCTTTCCGTGGCGTCCGGCACTGGAAACGCACCAAGAACCAGCCAAAATCAACAATGTTAAACTTTGCTTGTTCTTAAGAAGTGTAGTACCCAGAAATCTCTATCTCTACACAATTTACGAAAGTATGATTTAATAGTATTTAACTTTTGTTGCATGTGATACGAAACGTCAGTAATTACAATTAAGTATTTAAGTCTTCATGTTCTAAAAAATAATACTGTAAAAATGTTAATCTCGCAGCATATTTGTTTAGATTTCTGTGTGGTATACTTTGAGGTCCTGAAGAAACTACGTGAGAAATAGAAATAAAAGACCCTAGTGTAATATTAACAAAGAGTGATTTTTATGCAGGAAGCCTACAATGAACAAAAATATCATCTCGATAAACAACAGTAAATAGGAACACATTCACGTATCATTGCTTATTTGTTTTTTCCGGACGATGATCAAGAGCAGGGAACAAATAGGTACGAATAAGATGCTCTCGTTCAAGGGATTTTTGTCTGTTACGTTCCCATTTCTCTCATTTGCGTAGATCAGACAGGCACTCGAGAGCAATTTTTGAAGGCCCATTTATTCGAAGATTTTTTGTAACTTCAACTCTTAACAAAAGAGATTGAGCAAACAGCTTCCTTTCCACCCCATTTCCTGGAGGGTCTTCCATCGCATCTCGAAAACTTGAATCCTTTTTTTCGCAGAATATTTTACTGATAAAGAAATCGTTCGAATTATCCTCTTATAACGCAAACTCTGTAAACTCTCATTTACATCATAAAGTCATTGTCGAATAACGGATCAAAGTACGTCAGTTAGATTTCATGTCGGTGACGTCGTAGATTGCATTGTTATCAATATCACAGGTAAATCTGGCTCATCTATGGCCGATACATGGCATTAGACAGACCTCCGGGTGCTCGATTCCTTGAATTGTTTCTCTTTACCGCTAATCCATTTGCCATGATCTTAAATGCCGCTTTTTTTTTTTTTTTTTTTTTCTATTTTTTCAAGAGCTCGGTCTCGGCGAAACCTCCTGATTCAGTGGTTTTCATTCCTTGTACCTCCAAGCTACCGAGTTCTTCCCCTGCCTCAGTTTTGCGAATAATCTTACAACTTTTCCTCCTCTAAAAGACAAATTTTTGTTTTGTTTACGGTTAAACCCTACCCCAATCCATCCACGTTCTTTGACACCTGCCATTGACAACTACACGCAAAATAGAATATGTTGTTCATATGGAACGCCTGAATTAGTAGAAAATTACGTCAAATGATTTGGAAATCTTTCATACATTATATACTACAATGTTCATCTTCCGTTTTGTGTGTGTTACTCTGGACATATATGGAAAATAAACGACTAAACCGACTATCGCTTTAATTAATATTGACCCTGTTCTCGTTAACATATGAAGCAACATGTTAAATTGTCTGTAACCTGGAGAATTTTTGTTATATACTTATTGCATACAATATACTCAAGATCCTTCCCGTTATATAGTAGCAGATTGCTGTTGTTTCATTTCATTTGTCAGTTTTCTGTAAAAGACAGCTTTTATGATGGCTAATTGTCTGCCTGTCCTCACTTTTTCTTTCTGCCTTCAGATCTTCAGAAGTACTGGGGCTAGAGGGCTGCAAATTGGTATATTGATCATCGACCCTCCAATCATTAAGCATATCAAATTGCAGCCCTGGAGCTTCAGTAGGTTTTATTTAAATTACGGTTTAATTTAGCCATAATCGGGCGTCTGGCACCCCTATTTGTGCCAACAACACAAGACACCTACAGACCATGGCTGAAAGTTTCATGGGTCGCGGCTGAGAGTTTTTGATTTATATTTGACTAATACTGCACGGCAAATGCAAGTTACTTTGTGCAAGATTTTTGAAATCTAATTTGCTTCATCACTGAGGGCAAAATCAGTAACAAAATTTGTTGCCAGAAGAAGGATGATATTTTCAACCAAGTAAAATGACAATTGTTTCTATTGAAGTCGTTATGAAACAAGTCATACAATATGTAATTAAGAACAAGAACAAAAATTAAGACGGTAAAAAACATAAACAATACGAGGTAACCAGTTAAACAGAAAAAACGTGAATTGATTTAATAGATATTATTATTAGAGCTTTCACTGCATGTATAAAGCACTGCAAAATCAAGTCAATTAGTTTGATATAAATGCGATTTTATGCGAACTTTTAATAATAGAGGTATCATTTAACAGAAAAATAATTAAAAGACCTAAAGACACCGTAAAAATATAATGAAGAAATTACATCTCTAACAAATAATAAATGAAAAAGATATTTTGGTCAGAGAAAATTATTGTATACAATATTCATAATGTTTAACTTTTCTTTCGTAAAACGTGCGTGATAAAAGGAGCAAAAGGTTTTGTTACAGAATGAAAAGGTTATTGCAATTTAATGACGACCGTTAACGGCTGCATTGGGATGCTTGCTGATCTCTTGATCTCTGTCATTTTTTTTTTATCTAATATATATATATATATATATATATATATATATATATATAATAATATATATATATATATATATATATATATATATATATATATATATATATTTATATAAAATATATGTTTGTGTATTTATATACATATATCTTTATCTTATAGCGGCATCTGCATTGGTAATTATCGACTTTTCACCTAACTTGTAATTTTAACCATTTATCATTACCACCGTGTTTTCGGAAGCATCCTGTGATGAATTACAAATATTCCGCTTCAAAATACACTGAAATTGGTGTCCCAGCAAGAAACCTAATCTCTATTCAACCCGATAAGAGAAAAATATAACAAAGCACAAACCTATTAAGCAATATGGATTGACGTTCGATTATACATATTACTGTTGATTTGATTAAATCCTTTTAACGAAATCTTAATGCTTTTCTGATGACTTAAAGACACTCCCAGAAGCAAAGATTTGTCTGTAACCTAATTCGTGTGACAATAAATATGTTGCCATCTATTACGAGGCGAAGGGTATTGTATACCGGTAAGCAAATTTCTTTGAAAATTTTAATTTTTTCGTGACGATGATGCTGCCGTTATTGTATAGCGAAATTTGCCATCATAGGAAAAATATAATCTAAATTTGCAGTCTTGAAAAAATTATAATCTACATTTGCAATCCGAGGAAAAATATAATGGAAATGAGAAATGGCCAGCTTTTGCAATATCAACAACCAAACTAAGATTCTCTTTTCGTGTTCGCGTTTTCCCGGAACAAAATCTTGAAAGAAGGAATGAGAGAAATCCTTCCGCACGACGAAGAAAGGATCTCATGGGTACAATGTAAGAAGCTTCTGGAGTTCCCAATAAGATTCTCTTTGCCATTCAGGCAGTCGATTCTAATTTCGTTCGCACTGCCGACACTTCCGAGAATTCTTCTTGCATTCCCAGCCCTTCCAGAGAAAGGTGCCTGACCCGTCTGCCGGGATCACGTTCCGCTGAGAAGGGAAACAGTTGGTTTCAAGGAACTTCCAGGCCATGGAATGAAGATTACCAGTCGGACCCAGTCAGGGGTCTGGAGACTTTGGGGAGGGACTAGTTGATGGTGGATAGATCAGAAGTGATGTCTGGGGATGGGGCTGGAAGATATTTTTGGGAAGAGTGCTGGATTCAACTCATTACTTGCTGATTACGGTATCGCGTGTTCGTTTCTCCCTACTGGACATTATGATTTCTTCAAATTTCTTTGAAGTTGGAGCTCAAGGCTTTGTAGTGACAAGCGTATCCAAAACAGAGCAAAGAATTTGGGAAACTAAAAGAGCATTGTGGCTATTACAATTTCATATGTATCTGGTAAAAACGACCATTAGAT
>NC_061087.1:77199384-77206884 GCF_015104395.2 Macrobrachium nipponense
GGTCTCGGGCTTCAAAGAAGACACCTGGCCTTTTCTCGTTCTCGTTTTAATTACGTTTAAATATTCCGTGTACGAAAGAGTGGGAGAAAGAACTCTCGGGTTCTGGGCTCCATTACTTTTTGATTCTCGTTCCCCGATAATTTGCGATGGAATCAAAGGATTTAAGTATTCGCCGGAAAACCCTAACAAGTTTTTCTTTTATACAAGACTCAATTGTACGCCTTACATACTTGTTACCTGTGGACTTTTGCAATTACGTTGTATACTTATTACTTGGAAAAGTTGTGTATGTTCGCTTACTATTATGTATACATTGCACAATATTTTTTCTGAGATGTTCCAGCAAAATAAAAATAGTATTTTCTAAGATATAGTATGTAAAGAAATGAAATTAAATTATGCGTCTTCAGTGCTGAAGAATTTAAAAGTTATCCATGTGGTCATATTTCGGGTTAATCCCTTTTACACTGTTGCATGGAATTTCCATATACGTGTTCTTGGTGGGAATTATTGTCATCGGTATTTGTATTCCTTAAGGAAACTTCTTTTTATTGAAAATTGAAATTAAAGATCAACTTCATTTCAAAGACTGAAAAATTCATCATTGCAAAATGAGAGTCATGGCTTTGAAAGCACAGAATAGTTACTTGCATATGACAATGATGCAAGTATCACTGAAGAAAGTGTTACATAAATGAAGAAGAAATATATAAGCTGATTCATGTAAGGTACATGAACGCACGTCTGGAAGGAGACATTACTGCCTGTAACTTCCATGCAGCCACTGGTACTAGGTAGTATGAATTTTATCATTTAGCTAAAGTTAGCAGGATCACTCACCTAGCAGCTGCAGCAGTAACTCATGTCTCGTTCATATGACTTCGTCGTTAAAAAAGGTGCAGTAGTTAAAATTACTGCTGTAAACTATTTTTTAATTAGTTTGCGCTAATAACCCTCTAGATGACACTGACAGCTTCATGGAGTCCTAAATCATCAAGTAAGATAAGTAGAAAATGACATCAGTATCATTTACAAATTTTTTAATCATCAACTGAAAGAGATGGAATTACTGCCTTGACAAAGGTTAATGTATGATAAAACACAAGATTAGATTTCAATAGGTTTAGTTATACATTTATAATTCAATATAATCCCGCATATAATGCACAAAGTTCATGTGTACGTGTATCTTCCGTATTCTTTTTTCTTAATTTTTTTTTCTTTGTCTTAAACATAGTAAGGAAATATGTTTTCTAGTCTAGTAGTTCTCCACATAAAACATTTTACAAACAGGCAGAAAAACTCAGACACAGACAAGAAGATGGGTAGGCTGAACTTTCAACTACGGCACCTATTAACTATAGCACCAACCAAACTATATTTCCGACATTTTGAAAGCAAAGAGTGACTTTTTGTGTTGTCTACATGACATTAGTTTTGGATTAGTTTGTAACCACTTAACGTTTCATTATTTTATTGTATTTCAGGAAAGCTTTGAAATGCACAGCTTTCATTATCAATAAAATGTTTATTTCTTCCTAATATTCTTCACTTGACTTTCAGACTGCAATTTCCATTTCTCCTCTCAAATAATGAGCTCGTCAAACTCGTTTCTACTTTCCTGATACCTCATTTTGCATAATTATATGGCAAGAAGTTCTTTTTGGATGACCTGGCGTACCTGGAATAAAAAAATATATATCTTTGAATCTCTCTTCAGTTACAATTTAATTAAGGTTCTCACTTTCAAGACATCAAGAGGTGAGGGAATGCAAAGACTTCAACATTTTGCAACTTATTTGCAGTTTCGCCATCAAAGAATATTTGATTTCAGCCAACTGATTTAGAAATCTCAAATGATGTGGTCATTGACGAGCCAAATAACCAATCACGAGCAATCAGGAGGAAGGTTGGTGATAAAATGTATAAAACTTAGTAATGAACAGACGTGGTCAATTGATCTGCCTTCACGCTACCCGGGTGAGCTTAATAACATAATTTGGGAGGAAATGAGAGGGATATGCCCTACGACATTTTTTATCTCTGCACTATTAGTGTCTAAAGTTAAAAGATAATGGGGGCAAATGAAGCAAGAGGTGAGGAAACCCTCTCCAATTACCCATTTGACTAGTTCTTTATTTTAAAAGTCTGGTTCAGATTCTTTTGTTTTGATACAGTTGCATGGTTTCACTCACAATGAAATATTTCAAAACACAATAGAATTGGTAATTGAACAATCATTTCCGATAGTTTCTTGGAATGACTTAAAAACATTTCTAATTTTATAGAGATGTCTCGGACTTGACTCATCACTCCCAAGTTATCTAACGTTGCTCACTGAAGTAGTGGAATTCAGAGGTTGGGTTTCGTCAGCTAGAGTCTTTTGTATATAGACGACAACAGCAGTCTGTGAGCAAATTTTGGTTTCCTTTTTAGGATATGTACATAGAAGGTCAACTGAGATTACTACTGATCAGTACTTACTTCATTGTTAACTGGATACTAAAAGTCCTGCAGGGCAGACAACTTGTTAATGCTATCTACTCATTTTGTAAAATAGTATTTATCCTGTATGAAATAACCGTCATAATTTCACTAATTTATCTTAATTCTTTCTGACTGTGAATGAAAGTTACGAAATTTAGGCTATGCCAAGCACTGGAAAGAGGGAGGTCTTCGATGTGGAAAATTATGTAAATTCTTTAGGTAGTTACCATACAGGTTAACCAGGTAAATGCAAAAATAACGAAGTTTACATGCATATTTTAGGCTCAGATTTTTTTTTGTCCTCCAATTATGTAGAAACAAATTTAATACAATAAAGTAATGGGATGAATATTAAGCAAAGACACCAGCGATATCAGTGAACATGTTGGGAGTGCGTAGAATGAAGATGGGTAAAATATGCAAAATATGGGAAACTTTAGACACACGGAATACAAATGAGCAAACCAGCATTTCCCGACGTCACGAAGATATATACTTAATGAAAATTTCATCCATAGGTTTATGCCAGTGCCACAGATAATGCGGTTTAGCTTTAATTCTCAGTAAACATAAGTTCATTTAAATTCAAAATACTCAAAGCTCTTTCATCTCGCGTGCTTGACGGGTAAATTGAATATGTAGCATGCAGCCTGCCATTTTAAGTGACTTTGATGTCCAACGAGCAGTTAATGACTGAACAACCTCGGCAGCCTTCGACCTATGATTGATCATTTGAGGTTTTCTTTTATTACTTGTTAAGGAAAAAATTATTTATTAATTTGTTGGGGAAAACTTTGTTTTTTTTGTGAGGGAAAATCTCTTTTTTAATTGTTAGGGACAATTTATTTTTTTTATTTTTTAGGGAAAACTTATATTTTATTAGTTATGTCTTTTTTTTTAATTGTTAGGGAACATTTCTTTTTTAATTTGTTATGGAAAATGTCTTTTTTATTTGTTAGGGAAAATTTCTTTTTTAATTTGTTAGAGAAAAATTCTTTTTTTATTTGTTAGGGAAAATCTCTTTTTTATTTCTTAGGGAAAATTTCTTTTTTTATTTGTTACGAAAAATCTGATCGAAAAGAAATGTCACATTTCCTGACGATAATTTAATTTTTTTATTTGGTAGATGTTTGATTAATTTAAAGAGCTTTTATGTTTTCTTTCATTCATTCTTTTTTTCCCATTTTCGCAAGGTCTGTTCCATTTTTCGTTACAGAATACGTCTTACCTACGTCGGATAGTAACTAATATTTTTCCCCCTCCTCCCTCCTCCTCCTCCTCCTCCTCCTCCTCCTCCTCTTCTTCTTCTTCTTCTTGCTAGAAATTATTGGAGCTTGCCATCGCTTTCCTTGGGAAATTGGAAGGAATTTTCGAAGCGCCCTCCAAGCTTGGATAGTCAACTTTCCTCTCGATTCGTTTCTAAAGTCTTTCTCTTCATTATTTCTTGTGGGAATCCTCTAGTAAGGTCTTACAATTCTATTCGTTATAGGAAATCATATCTCTTTTTACTTTCGTCAGACCTTTAACAGTCTCATATCTATGGGGTTTTCGGTGGTGAATGGCTGACATATCTTAGATCCTTGTAGATAATGAATTTTTACTTATTTATAACAATGGTTTGTGCTTAATACTTCAAACGAGACTAACGTTTTCATATAAAAACAGACTTTATTATTCCTATGTTTTTCTACATTTAAAAGCAGTTTTGATTATTTATAAGGCGCTTTTTCTTACACGAAAATGAAAATCTCTGTTCAGTACATCTTTCAAAACAGTAAAGCTACAAAGGTATGTGCACATCCCAGAAATATCACCATTATAATGATATTGTACGTTAGAGAGGTTGGTGAGGAAAGGCACAATCAATATTCACAGAGGTTAGACATTTTATTCTATAAAATAATGCAGAAACTTTAGTATTACTGGAGTGTTCAGGTGCCAGTAGTAAACAGCAGTTTTATTATTTATCGCTTCCTTTATAAAAATAAAAATCATTCCTGCAAATTTTAACGCATCAGTAATTAATTGCTCAAAATTCTATTAGTGCTAAATGTCGAGCTATCCGTTGAAGGAACTTGTCAAAAGCCTGAACAGCATTAAAGCAATTGAAGATTTATGTCTTCCTAACTATGTATATATTATTTTTCTTCATAGTGGGTCATCCATCAGACAGTAGTTACCATAACCTTTTTCCGTTTCACATTGAGGATTTTTACGTACACATTTCAAAAGTAATTTCAATGTTCGATAGGTTAACAATTAATTGCAAAGCTTGGACTATATTAGGTACATATAAATAGTATATTTTCTTGTTAAGTTAGAGTATATAAAAGACTTGAGTACAAACCAATACCACTAAAGGCAGTTCTTTCCCATGGCAGTCATAAAGGGATCTTTTAAAAAGACATTTTTCACTTTGTCATATCGCCTTATGCCACTGAAAATTATTTTTGAGTATTGAGATGGCGATTAACACTTAACCTGTTAACTAAATACCGGTGTTACTGCCTTCTTTCCCAAAATATTGCGTATCAATATTTGTAAAGTGATACTTGTAAAATAATCTTTATCTGTACCGGATTTGAAACTATTAACTGCTGAAATAATTGTGCAATGCTTGAAAATTTTTTAGTAATGAATGGCTACATCAACTACCCATTATATCCTGTATATACTTTGCTGTATTTTTTAAAAGTTATCTAGCATCCACATGAGTGATAAAATGATTAACACTCGGTCTGTTTTTCGACACCAGGAATTTATAAGTCTATGAAGTTGAATATTTCAAGGGAATAACCAGCAAAGACACAATGTGCAATCTTTGAACCTATTTAAACATTAGTGTGCATGTTACGGCTTAAGATTGATGCTATTGAAGATTCAGGAATAAATTCCATATCGTTCACAAAAAACAACAGTAACAACTATATCAATGTGGAAAACGAAGAAAATTTTTCGCGTTAGCACCTCTGCCTAGGAATAATATTTGGGAGGTGGAAAGCGAATCTCAAAGATCAACCGAATAACTTTATTTAGGTCTTAAGGGAAACCTCTTAATGGCATTTACGATCTATTCTGGGAACGTTTACCATGTTCCCTGGTTGATTCCTTCTGCAAACATTCCTGGGACCCGGTTGGAGCTCAATTGTTTTCAAACTCCATTCAGTAACGTTTCCCCAATATAAATTGCAAAATAACGACCTTCGTTGTTGAAAACTTGTTTTTTATGTTTTGTAAAAGTATTCCGTGTCCACCAAAAAAATTCATTGCTTTGAAATTCACAGAAAATGTTATATTTTATGAAAAGCAAGAATGTTACTCACCTCCTGAAAGCGGCACAAAGAAACAATTTTCCAATATGAATTTTCATGATAAATATAAAGCATACATTTCTGGCCTTATATAGCTAATTTACTAACACTTTCCCTTTAGGATATATTGATTTTACTGAGATCTTTACCAAGATACTATCATATTGTTAAAGTTTTTTCTCTCAGCAGTTTACCTAGCATCTGAATCTTAGTCACCCCCCATTAGCCAAAACATAATATCACATTACCGTGATTCATATACATTCATCGAGCTACAAATGTCCTTTATTATCTAATTCACTCTACCTCGGCATTAATATATTTTCATATATGCTTAACCGGAGAGGAATTTTATTAGGCGATAATAGAATAGGTGGCGCCCAGGCGCGAACCCAGGACATCATACAAATCCAGGAACGTCAGTGAAGCTTTTACCCACTCCACCACCACAAGAGGCTATAAATTAATGCCCTCTCTCACCCTCAAATACCTTTCGCGCACAGGTATTCGCTGATTTGGAGCCAGCATTAACCCACCTCGACCTCGGTAGTGTTGTAGTGCTTATGACAGCACGTAGCCATCAATATAAATCATATCACATTACCGTGATTCATATACATACATCGAGTTACAAATGTCCTTTAATATCTAAACCCCTCTACCTCAGAATTATCATATTTTCATATATGCTTAACCGAAGGGGAATTTAATTAGGCGATAATAGAATTGTCAGCGCCCAGGCACGAACCCAGGACACCATACAAATCCAGGAACGTCAGTGAAGCTTTTACCTACTCCACCACTGCAAGAGGCTATAAATTATTGCCGTCTCTCACCTTCAATACCTTTCGCGCACAGGTATTCCGATGTAGAGTGAGATATTAAAGGGCATTTGTAGCTCGATATATATATAATATATATATATATATATATATATATATATATATATATATTCTTTTGGGATAAAGTTTTTTCTTGTATGCAGATTTCATTAAATTTTATGCCATTTTGGTTGTTGACCACTTATTATAAATATATATATATATTATATATATTAATATATTAGATATATATACATATTATATATGTATATTATGTATAATATTATATTATATATATATATATATATATATATATTCTTTTGAGATAAAAGTTTTTCTTGTATGCAGATTCCATTAAAATTTTATGCCCATTTTTGGGTTTGTTGATCCACTTATTATATATATATTATATTATATAATATATATATAATATATATAATATTATATGATATATATATATAAATTTTGGGATAAACAAATGGCAAAAAAATTTTCCAATTAAAATTTTTGCATTAACGAAAAAAAACTTTAACTAAAAGATATATATATATATATATATATATATATTATATTGTATTAATATTAATATATATATATATATATATGTATATATATATATATCTATTAAATAAAAAATTTATTCCCGAATAAAGTTTTTCTGTATGGCAGATTTCCATAAATTTTATGCCCATTTGGTGTTATCACTTAATATTAATAAATATATTATATTATATAATTTATATATATATATATATATATATATATATATAATATATAAAAATAAAATATATATAATATATATATATATATATGAAATAGCTTGATCACGAAATATATAAAACATGATGCCATGTATAAATAAAGGTAATGTCATGGAGGAA
>NC_061087.1:77211884-77242818 GCF_015104395.2 Macrobrachium nipponense
GTGGACTTGAAAATTATCCCCAAAAATCCCTTAACCATTGGATCGCTATTTAGAGTCAAAGACCGATTCAGTCCTCTGCTTTCGTCCAGCGTCGTATATAAATATACTTGCCCGAGATGTGATCACGGGACATACGTGGGATGCACGAGGAGGCTGTTGAAGGTTCGAATTGATTCCCACAGGGGCATAAGCCATAGAACAGGTAGTAGGTTATCTAATCCAGAACAATCCAATACGGAATCACTCACAAAAACATGTAAAACATATATTGACAGCAAGGATTTTTCTATCTTGGGCCAACTGCGGAACAACAACAACCTGACAATTTTAGAATCTATCATTATTCAAAAAGACTGTACCGTCGTTATACCCAAACGTCCTCCGTAAAATTTTGTTCATAGCCTAGTTTTGGGCAGCTGGTCTGCCTCACTGTATTTTTACCTATATTGTGTTAGTTTTACTCTTTCCTTTGTATAGGTAGGTGTTTCTGAAATTTTAGTGAAGTCCTGTACTTTTAATATGTCTGACTTTGGAGGTGCTGTTGAATTTTAACTTTTAACTTTTAACTTCTAACTTTTAACTTTTAACTTTTAACTTTTAACTTTATTGAGAGCTGTTGCCATGACATTTTTAATATAAATTAAATTAGATCAATTATTAATGTTCGTAAACTTATATATATTTTTAGCCTTGAAAATGCGACCTGGAATTCGTCGCGAAACGTCGGCATTAATAAATTGTTGAAAGATGAGGATGCTTTTCCCTACTACTTCCTTCTTGGGATATATATATATATATAATATATATATATATATATATATATAATATCTATATATATATCTATATAGTATACTATATATATATCATATATATATAGATATATATATATATGATATATTTAATATATATAATATATAATATTATATATATATATATATATATATCTATAATATATATATCCTATATATATATCTATATATATAATATTATATATATATATACTAATTTATCGAGTATATCATATATAACTTATATATATATATATAATATGTATATATATATATATAATATATAGTATATATATATATGATATATATATATATATATATATATATATATATATATATATATCACAGGAGACAGAGGAAGGCGACGGCAAGTAGGACATATCAGAATGAAGGTGGACCATTGGAAACGTTGTAATTCATTTTAATTCTTTATTTCCTACGTGTCGTAATATCTTTAATACATCTTAAGGGAATCTGTTAGACAAGAAATAAAATTACTTTAAAAATTACTTAAAAAAAAACACACACACAAGACCGAAGACAGCTAATCAACCAGAGTTACTGCGGGTCAGACTCGACTCTCATCGGGGATTGAGTTTCCGTACTGGCTGTAGGCTCTCCAATCCCGAACATTCTAATATAAGAAACCATTAACAAACTGTAAAATATATATAGAAAGAAGCAATTTCCGTATCATAGACAAACAAGCAAGGCATATGAACTGCCTATTCTAGAATCATTATTTATTAAACAACTGGTTCCCCACTTAAATACCCAGACCTCCTCCACACAACTGTACCTGAGTTAACTTTTACTTATGTATTGTTATTCTGTCTCTTGCATTCTCTGCATAAGGTTGGTTAGCGGTCTTTGGTCTTGTTTTTGTTTCTGTGTGTTTCTTTTTATTTAATTGTGTTGTAATTTGTAAATGTTGAATTTTAGAGTATTTTTAAAATAATTTTATTGATTGTCTAACAGATTCCCTGAAGATGTAATAAAGATATTAAGAAACGTAGGAAATAAAGAATTAAAATGGTCCACCTTCACGCTGATATATATATATAATATATATATATATATATATATATATATATATATATATATATATATATATATATATATAACAATTAGCAAAGAAACTGAACGAGATTATATTGCCATACTTCCCATCTCCTCCTAACGCAGAATTGGATGAAGGCAGCCTCTCTCTCTCTCGTTCCCCCCCCCCCCCCCCCCCCCCCTTTTCTCTCTCTCTCTCATCTCTCTCTCTCTCTCTCTCTCTCTCTGCAGTGTTTGTTTACAAACTTGTCAGTGGATGTAACCACTTGACCTGATACTTGACCTCTATACTACTCAAATCGAGAACCACTAGCAATACAAGAGAGGACGCTGAAATCAATGTTGTTAGTCTGCACTAAAGTTGCCCCTTTCTTCTTACAAGGGTGACTTATTTAGGGAGGGTGACGGTATATCAAGGGGTCTCCTCTTGGTGTTCGTTTTGCTAATATTTCATATGGACCATGTCGAAACCATGACGCTTGTCAGTCGTCAGAAACCACGCATATACGGGAGTTATATTGATATTTTTGTCATGATAAAAGGCAAAATAAAGACGTAAAATTAGTCCCATGAACATAAGAATAATTCCTCCTTAAATTTCACGGTTGAATTCAGCAGAGAAAACTTTGCCTTCGACATCCTTGTAGCTCAAAATGGACAACGGCTTGGGCACGAAAAGCTCTATGATGGCAACAACAAAACGCTGGGTGGGCTGTGTCTCAGTGCACGAGAATATGTCCATTAGTCTATAAAAGGTCGGTGATTGATGCCTATATTAACAGACCTATAACCTACTGCCCCACATGACGGAAGACTCCAATGGAAATCGAGCGAACCCAGCAACTCCTGACCAACAATGGATTTCAGGATAATCCAGTACAAGAAGTAATAAGAAGAATTGGACAACTTTACAACAGTGAAACCAGAACAACAAGTGAATCATAATTTATCATTGCACTAAATACGGCGAAAGATTTGAAGAAGAGACGAAGGCGATCACCAGCATCATCAGCAGAGGGACAACACCCAAAGCCTTTTTCAAACGGGTTAAGGTTCGGTTTATTAGAAGCTTAATTTGACTGCATCTTTCGTAATGCGGAAGAACACCAACCAGACCTCGAACAAAGAAGACAGTGCCACCGTCGTTTACAGTTTTATTTGCCCATAGAGGATGTCCCAGGCCTCCCAAAAACCGTACGTTAGACACTGAATCTCTGGATCCTGTTTAACAGACTCCTACAACGTCAAAAAGACGTCTACAGGCCCCTCGGGATAATGGAGCCATCCACCAACACTACGTCGGTCACCAAAACCCAAAACCGAAGACTCAAGAACTAGTGGAGAATACCAACAAAACTTCCACCGACTAATCATACCAGAATCAGTCTGCATTTTATTATAAAGACCGACACTGAACCTCCCAACTGGAAGCAGAAAGATTCTCCCATCTTGTAGGCGGCCAATGTTATCTAACATCGAAATAGTAAACAACTCAAAATAATAGCAACAACACTTTTTGAATCACGTCTCTCTCTCTCTCTCTCTCTCTCTCTCTCTCTCTCTCTCTCTCTCAGTTAATCATTCACCCCTCCCGCAGTCCTTCACCCTTCATCTTTCCCCCGTAATCTGTATCTCGGCAGGTGTATTTAAATTTTCGTCAGTTGCCAAACGACCGGAACACGTCGTTTTTTGTTCCCATTATAGTTCACATAAAAAAATGTGTGGGGGTTACTGAGTTGATCTTATTGTAATGTGTTATTTTTATGCAAATAATCTATTGTACTTTATTTTATTGTATATTGTATTTAATGTATTATTAATGTTTATGGACCCTAAATCTAAAACAACAACAAACAATGTAGTAAACTTTGAAGAGGTCACAAGTGACGGGACAGCTTTGGTGTTGTGTTCCTAGTCATTTGAACATAGGGTTAATCTTCGTTTCTTTAGCCATCAACTACATTTGGCAGCACGTAGAAGATTTAGAAGATATTGTGAAAGTAATAAAAGGTTGACCAACAACTAAAAAGCCATCGAATTCAACGAAATTTGCATACAAGAAAAAACTTTGCCCAAAAAGCACATTAAATATATATATATATATATATATATATATATATATATATATATATATATATATATATATATATATATAGTATTTATATATATATATCATATGTATATATATATATATATATACATATATGTATATATATATATATATATATATATATATATATATATATATATAACATATATATATAGTATATATATATATATATATATATATATATATATATGTATATATATATATATATGTGACGGTACTTACTTTCTTCGCACAGATCTAAGGTAACGTGCGCCGTGGAGGCTGTACTTTGGGGAATTAGGCTTATATAAATTCTTCTTGTCTTGCTCAATGTTCTTAATCTGGAATTCGTTGAAAGGGTTTCTAATTTTGGATGAAAATTAATTGATATGTTTCTTTGCATTAAGTTTATTCTTCGTTAGGGGTTCTTACAAATGTTTTCCACCTTCTGAGTTACTGGGCTCTTGGACTGATAAAACTTAATTGGCACTTGTTGCAATTACGAGTCTATAGGCACGAGGGAAATTTACTGAGTATTGATTGTCACTTTCACTGTCTTTGATTGCTTCGCACACCACACTTTTGCACCTGTTCTTCTTCTGGGGATTCTTCTGTCTTTCTCTCTCTTCTCTGCCTGTTGCTGCGCCACTGGTTCTCCTCGTTCCCCTCTTTGTCGTTGTCTTCTCTTGACTTCTCTGTTCCCCTTTTTTCTCTGCTCTCCCCTCTCTCTGTCTGCCCTTTTTGTTGGGTTGAAATCTCCTTAGCACCGCCTTTGAATTTTGGGATCTTGACTGGGTGTGGCATTTTCTGAAAGACTTTTTGTGTCTTAGTGGCTACAGACATTATACAAGACCGCCTTCCTGTCATGTCCTTTTACAATGATTCGTAGGCTCTGAATTTGTATACGCCTCCTTCTTCATGTCCTGGCTTCTTTGGGGCGTATCCCTTTAGTAACCTCATAGGTCATTCGTTGATACACATTCCTGGGGTATCCCACTGATCTGGCTCTGCTTCTTGATTCGTCGAAGTCTATAGGTCTATCATGAAAGGGTGGAGTTCTGAAGAATTTGGTACGTCCCTCTTTCTAACAACGGGTCATAGAATTCCTTTTTAACGTATGCCAGATGGCTCTCTCTGACCTGTTCACGAAGGGAACGCCGATTAGTCATAGGCGCTAATGAGAGTAGTTTCCAATTTCTCGAAGATGCCTGGGCGATATCCCTCGTTGACCATAATCTCTTGTTGGTCACTAATCGCTGGTACGGACAGAGGCTTTTTGGGGGAGATGAAAACCAGATGTCTGATGGCTAAAAGCCTAATGTTTGGAGTAACAAAATCCCTTCGCTAAGAAAAATCATTATCTTATTTCCCTTTTCTCTTTTCTTCCTTATTATCCGTTTCGTGCCTTTTTCTTAAGTATTATTAAGTTATTGTCTTTTGGAATAACGACACTGTGCCACACTATTACAGTCTCGGCCCGCTACCTCGCTGACTCCGACAGCGTTAACTAAGCTGAAGCAAATATTATACCTACAAGAGGACTCCTAACTTATGCTTCTTGGAAATCATATTGAAACTTTAACTCAAAAACATCAAAAGTGAATGTGAACATGAGCAAATCCTTGATTAAGTAACGTTAAGGGCAACAATCAAAATTGAATGTAAACATGAATAAATTCTTGAGCAAGTAACATTCAGAGAAACGTAAAAAAACTGAATATGAATAAATACTTGATTAAGTAATATTAAAAGAATCATCAAACTGAACTCAAATATGAGTAAATCACATTAAGAAACGTGAAACTGAATGCAAACAAAACTAAATCACCAAAAAAAACAAGAAAACTGAAAGTTAAACATACATAAGCCCTTAAGTCACATAAGTTATATAAATGCATGGTAGAAGCAAAAAATAATGGTAACTATCCAAGTTTACAGTACATGATTGGTTCAGTCCTCAGTCCTATTCTATCTAGGTGGATATCGTCTTTCTTTATGGAAAAATAAATTTCGTTCTTTGTTGACGACACTTGATGGCTTCTTGTTTGCTGCGACCTGCTGCTTGGAGACAAGTCCTGGGAGAAAATATCCTTGTGTATTTGTATGCAATAACAAGTGTGTCCTTGACTTCCTACTGAGATTGTGTATTGTGTTTATGCAAAATTTCATTGGTCATTCTTATTGTAATTCTGAGTAATCCTTGTACATTAAACCATATAACTTCACTGCTTGATACTAAAACAAATTGGCAACTCGGTTAAAGGAACCGGTTAGTGGTTAATACTTGTAGGTTTCTTCTACTGTAACAACAATTAGTAAGTTTTCACCAATCAATATCTTGTTAGTAAGTATTCAACAACTACTATCTTGTTAATGAGTCTTCATCAATTAACTTCTTGTTAGTGAGTCTTCATCGATTAATATCTTATTAGTAAGTTTTCATCAATCAATATCTAATGGATTTGAACAAAGTAAGTGTATTAATTACCCCTTCAAAATCGTAATCATTTATGAAACGATTTCCCTTATCTTAAAATCACTTAATGTCTATCTTAACAACCCGTTCTTTATTTCTTTTACTTCTAAGAATGTTCTTATGGAACGATTAAACTTAATATACGTCTTGAAATTCTTATACTGCGCATTGAACTGTTTCTTACATACCCAAATATTTCCCTTCAAGTCAAAATAAATTTGAAGTTAGTGCACGTAACTCAAAAATTCTTGCTACAAACCGACTAATTAAAGTAAGAATTGTAACAATAAAAGATTATTCCTAAGTCGACCGATGAAGGTAAACTTAGCAATAACGAAATCAAATAAATACATGGGAATAATGGGATGAATTAATGGGTTTGTTCTTCTGCTTCACTGAAAAGTGACTCTTCGATTTCTTAGGTTATATCTAGTTCCTTACTTCTGGAATGAAATCTGTTTTGGCGTCTCTGTCATTTTCGGATTCTTCAACTTCCTGGTTCTCTTGACCTTGTCCTTGTTTATCCAAAATTCTTCTTCCTCTAATGATTCAGCATATGTGGAAGGCATTTGGTTATTCATTTTCTTAACCTTTATCTTAGTCTCTTGTACGTCTACGACCTTGTATGGTCCTGTGAATTTTGTGGCTAACTTATAATTAATACCACTTCTTACTTCCTTCTTAATATAGACTTCATCCCCTTTCTTGTAGTCTACAGGCCTTAATCCTTCTTGATGCTTCTCTATCATATTCTGCTGGGCTTCTTCTAGATTCTTGTGCAATTGCTTGTGAATTACTTTAAAGTTCCCGATTCTTATCTTCATGATATCTTCAGAGTAATTAGGCTGTAATTGGCTGATTCATCCATGCATAAGTAATCTGGGTTCATATCCCATCAAAGCTTTTATGGGAGTTGCTTGAGTACTCGTATGATGCCTTGCATTTAATGATAATTGGACTAAAGGTAAATTGACGTCCCAGTCAGGATCCTGTCCTACTGTGTGACGTAATACGTCTAAAACCTTCCTGTTATTCCTTTCTACCAAGCCATTGCTAGCTGGGTGATACGGCTGTATCGCTACCTTTTCTACCTTAAAGGCGTTACAAATTTCTTGAACTAACGAGTTGTTGAACTCGGTCCCATTATCAGAAATAATGAGCTGTGGGGCAGAATATCTGCAAAATATCTTATCGAAGAGTGTGGTTGCCACAATCCTTGGCACTTTTTTACTAGTTAGTGGTACCAACTCTGCATATCTCGTGAGCGCGTCGATACATACTAGTATTACTTCTTATTCCCTTTACTCGTGGTATGAAGATTTGTGATAAGATCAATAGATACTCTTTCGAAAGGAGTCTGTGGGATAGGATATTTCCCTAGTGGTACTTCCTTGTCTGTTCTTCCTTGTAGCTGTTGCATGTATTGCAGCTCTTCACATAATTACTAACATCCTTGTGAATTCCCTTCCAATGGAAAGTTCTTTGGATTAATCTAATTGTCTCATCCCTTCCTGGGTGAGCTCTAATGTCATCGTCGTGCATTAGCTCAATGACCTTGTTTCTTAGACTCTTAGGTACTAATCTTTTGTGCAGTACACATAGAAATTGACCAAATGGATCATATTCGTGACACATCCAAATTAATACGCCATCTATGTCCGTTAGTGCATCTTGTGGGACAAATCCAACCTTCCATACCTAGTTCAGTTAATTCGTTGTTGGCTGTGTTTTCTTTCGTTTCTACGTATTGAACAGTTCCCTTATATCTTCATCTCTTTCTTGTTCTTTTATGAAATTTTGCCGGGAAAGCTCCTCTGTATACCGCATGGTGAGTACATTTACGTCATTTGCACATTGTCTCATTCTTTCCTTCTTCTTGACTTATCATATTTATACTATCACCTTCTGACACATATCTTGATAATGCATCTGCTACCTTATTCGTCTTCCCAGGGACATATTTCACCTCTATATCATAATCTTGGGCTGTCATGAACCAACGGGCTCTTCGTCCAGAAAAATTAGGGTTCTTTAACATTCTACTGCAGCTGAATGATCCGTGAACACGGTTATCTTGTAACCAAAAATGATATATCTGAAATGCTTAAAGCATCATATTATAGCTAGAGACTCGAGGTCTGTTACTGAGTAGTTCACTTCTGAGGGCTTTAATTTCCTACTGTAATAAGCTATGGCATTATACTTATTATCTTGCTTTTGCATTAAACATGCTCCTATACCAAAGCGGCTTGCGTCCGTGGCTAAAAAGAATTCTTTGCCAAAGTCTGGGAAGCTAAGTACTGGCGGGTGTGTCAATCTTTCCTTCAATTCATCAAATGCTTCTTGCTGCTTGTCTGTCCATGTAAATGAGACGTTCCTTTAAAAGTTCATGTTAGTGGGGCTGATATTGACTGCAAAAGTTCCCTATGAACTTGCGGTAAAAACCTGCTAAACCTAAGAATGACTTTACGTCCTTCTTGCACTGAGGTGTAGGATATTCCCTAATCGACTTAATCTTTGCGTCGTTTACTTCTACGCCCTTTTCACTTAGTGTATGTCCAAGGTAGTCTATTTTCCTTTTAAGGAAGTTACACTTCTTTAATTTAAGCTTCAGGTGGCTTTTCTTAATCTCTTTAGGACTTCTCTGACTAAGTCTATGTGTTCCTCTATGGTGTCTTGTTTTGCTATACCAAATCCATCTATTAAACAGTGTACGTCCTTGCCTAGTAAATCACCCAAAATTTTATCCATTAATCTTACAAAAGTTACCGGTCTTGACTTTAGACCAAAGGGCATTCTTACATACTGGTATCTGCCGTTACTAGTGGAAAAAGCAGTCAAAGGTTTACTTTCTTCGTCTAGAGGGATTTGCAAGAATCCCTGCAATAAATCTATTGTGGTGAAGTATCTCTTGGACCCTATAGTGGCGATAAGATCTCTCATTGATGGCATTGGATAAGGATCATTTTCAGTAATTTTGCGTTTCAATTTTTCTAAATCAACTATTCTATAAGTTTTGTCCCTTTTAGGAACTAGCAAAAGTGGAAAGGACCATGGGGATTTAGATGGTTCTATTCCTTGCCTATTCATTCTTTGTACTTCTCTTTCAATGATCTCCTTCTGGGAATGTGCTACTCTATAGGCTGGTATGTAAATGGCTTTGTGTTTGATGGAATGTCTATCTTGTGCGTTATTTCGCGTGTATTTCCCAAGGTGTCGCCGTCTAGAGCGCTATATCATTATATTCGCACAATAAGTCTATTGAATTCTTCTCTAACATGGTGGTTTTTCCTTAATGTCCTTTAAATGAGATCCTATCTTAGCTCTTCTCAGTTTTTATGTTCCTTGAGCATAATTTTCATTTCCTTTACTAATCGCGGCTATTGTTTCCCGTTCTACAACTCGGATAGGTATGGAGTATACTTCTGCTAGGCCTATCTCTGTACCTGGTGTTAACTTAACCTTTCCTCCTCTGTTATCGTAATCTGTAACGCTATTTTGCTCTGTCTAACTTCATGTAAACTAGAAGAATAATGTATTCCGTTTACTTGCGACTTTTCAGTAGCGTAGAGAATTTCCTTTCCTTCAAAAATTGGATTTACTGTACATTCTACCCACGTACTTTCTCCTGGTTTAAGTCTTAATTCCCTTTCTAACTTTAAATAAGTGCATTGATTTGATTCTAAGAGGTTAATGATCTGTTGTGAACTCGTGGGGATTCTGGATATCTTCCCCTCTGTCTTATCCTTCTTTAAGATACCTTTCAGTGTGGGATTCTCTTGAGTCTGGGTTCTTTTAATTGACTGCATAATGGTATTCTAGAAATCTCACGACCGTTTTCAACAATCACTAGTTGTTCTCTAGGGGCATCAATGCTTATCCCTTGTCTAGCCATAGTTGGATAACCTATCAACAAATGAGCAAAAGCTAATTGTATATCTCTGGCTACCAGAACATTTTCTCTTAGAGCAATTCTCCCTAGCCTGAATGGAAAATTTTAACTGTCCAATTACGTGGATTACATTACCCCTGGACGTCTGTGATTCTACAATCTTACTGCTGGATTCAAACTTAAGTGAGAAAAATACAACCGATACACCTTTTCTGACATATATTCTTAGGACTACCTGTATCAAAGAATGTAACAATAGGTTTCTCTAGACCGACATGTGCAGGAAATAATGGTCTATAATTATATTCATTCCCTACATCAACTTTGCTAACCTGTGTAGCTTGACTTAGCCTTGACATTCCGGACGTTCTCTCTGTTATAGAGGAAGATTCATTGTACCAGTAAGCAGAAAATTTCCCATTGCGTCGTCTGACATTGACTGAACTGATTGATAACCTATGCTTGCTGTTTGATTAGCATATCTATTTGGGACGGAATCCCTATTTCCTCTAACTGGGGGAGATTGACTATTGTTTCTATTTCTGCCTCTCGACTGAGATCTACCTCTAGGAGTTGAAACAAATTTATTTCATGCATCTCGGGCACTATGTCCTGTTCTCTTATGGAAAGGACAGAAGGCTATCCCTCGGCAGTCACTGGCATAATGTCCTCTCTTCTGACAGTTATAACACGTGACTGTCGAAAATCCTCCTTGAGAAGATTTACCTGGCATCTTATTCTGATTTCTAGATGGTGTCCTAGATCTATTTGGACCCCTTTCTTTTTGTCCTATAGCGACTAAAGGTCTGTATATAGGATTCCCTTCAGGTCTTCTACCTAGGATTTTTGTTTCCTCCTCTTCAATCTCTGCTACATCATCGGATGTCTCCCACTTACGAGTCATCCTTGCAATAACTTCCGTTGGCAGGCTTCCAATCATTATTGCTAGTCTAAATATTTTTTTAACATGACCCATTAGCATTTTTTGCTTGCCTCCTTCTACCTCTATCCAACCTGTGGATTCCATGAAGTTACCCCATTCATTCATATTGTTATTCAACTGAGAGCTAAACTCTTGATAACGTCTTTCGTCTAACTTAAATTGACGCACTATCCTTGCCAAGCTAGTAACTGGATCTCTTTCACCAACTGTGGAATAAACCTTCCTAAAATACCGTTTCAGTTCTTCCCAATTCTTAAGATCTCGGTAAGTCTCGGAGTGGACGTATCGTTCTAAGTCTCCTCCGGCTTCCAAATCAGATAACTCTTGGCTTCATAAGCTTTTCTCTATCTGTCCCCGTTATGCTATCTAGGCGTGTCTCCACCTGCTCTATCCAGTTCTCTAAGTTACAAGCTAACTGACCGTTCTTTCTTCCGCAAAATTTAGCCATGTGATTAATCACATGTCCCTTATGTGTTCCCATTACTGCTGCGCTCGAATTCGCGGACTCTGTACTTTCCGGCATGGTTAATTTCCTTGTTTGACTTCTCGTGAGCACAGGCGTTCTTATGTTTTGATAAGGAGTCGGTCTCCCTTCGACCATCGACTCGTTAATTGAAATTTTCTTAAGTACTGAGTATCATTAAAAGTATCAAAGTTATGACAGTAATATCCCGAAAAGAAAATGATAATAACAATAAATTATTTTTTACTCAAGTATTCGATCACCAAAAAAAATATAAGATTTTTCCCCAGAAATATTCTCAAAGTCTTACGTTACCGGTAAACGATTCTTAAATAACAACAAAAACCCTCTTAACAGTACTGGTAAAACGATACTGAACTGACCATAAAGTGTACGCTAACGAGAGACCTCCCGTGAATTACCCTTGTTATCCTAAACAAACAAAATAAAAACAAGTAAACATTCATTCGACGTAACGAGTAAAAGCAAATACTAAAATAAAAAAAAACAAAGTACAAGAAATCACGAAAAACCAACCAAAAAAAAAAAAAAAAATAACAAAATGACACAATCAAAATTCAAATTAAAATTTAAAGTTATTGGTTAGTAAATACAAATGTTCGGGAAAAGGTCTTAGTAGCTGATTAGGTATAATTAGTAAAATAAAGAAATATCGTGGTTTCGTTGCCAAAAAAGAGTTCAGAGTGAAAATCTTTTAATCTTGAAATACCAGAAATTGTCTAACTGAAATGTTAATCGCGTAATTTACTTTTAATAGAGTTTAATGTTATGTAAGTGTGGGGACATTTATTTGGACTTAACTTCTTTCGTTGTTTGCGGTACCCAGGGTTGCGTCTGACAGCTTGCGTTCGCGCGTTGAATGATGTGTTGGTTCCCCCTCTCTCTCTCTTCTTCTCTTCGGGAAAGGGGACCTCTCTGTCTTCTTTCGATTGCGTTATCGGGATGGTTTTTTTTTCTTTCCTCTGATATATTCTTTATGCGTTCAAAATCTTCATCTTTCTGGTAGAACGACTGTTCTTGTTCTCGGAGTGGAGGGTTTTTTTTTTTCGCAGTGTGGGTGGCTCTTTTTTGGAGCGGTTTTATTGTTACAACTCGGCAGCTGTCCTTGTATTTGGGGAAGCACTGATAACTGTCTTTTGGGGAGAACTTTCTTTTTCGAGTGGTGTGAATGGATGGAAATCTCTTATGCCGACACTAAACCTTTTGATTCTGTTTCGCTGCCGCTGTTTTTAACTGTCATTCGTGTCTTCGTATCACGTCGCTAACCACCATTTCTTTGCTGTGTCTTTTGTCTCTTCCTATCCTTACCGCTCGACATCAATTAATTTTGTCACTATATCAATCTTTATCTCATCGTATCCCATCGCTCTGCCACCAATTTATCTGTGACGGTACTTACTTTCTTCGCACAGATCTAAGGTAACGTGCGCCGTGGAGGCTGTACTTTGGGGAATTAGGCTTATATAAATTCTTCTTGTCTTGCTCAATGTTCTTAATCTGGAATTCGTTGAAAGGGTTCTAATTTTGGATGAGAAATTAATTGATATGTTTCTTTGCATTAAGTTTATTCTTCGTTAGGGGTTCTTACAAATGTTTTTCCACCTTCTGAGTTACTGGGCTCTTGGACTGATAAAACTTAATTGGCACTTGTTGCAATTACGAGTCTATAGGCACGAGGGAAATTTACTGAGTATTGATTGTCACTTTCACTGTCTTTGATTGCTTCGCACACCACACTTTTGCACCTGTTCTTCTTCTGGGGATTCTTCTGTCTTTCTCTCTCTTCTTCTGCTGTTGCTGCGCCACTGGTTCTCCTCGTCCCCTCCCCTTTGTCGTTGTCTTCTCTTGACTTCTCTGTTCCCCTTTTTTCTCTGCTCTCCCCTCTCTCTGTCTGCCCTTTTTGTTGGGTTGAAATCTCCTTAGCACCGCCTTTAAATTTTGGGATCTTGACTGGGTGTGGCATTTTCTGAAAGACTTTTTGTGTCTTAGTGGCTACAGACATTATACAAGACCGCCTTCCTGTCATGTCTTTTACAATGATTCGTAGGCTCTGAATTTGTATACGCCTCTTCTTCATGTCCTGGCTTCTTGGGGCGTATCCCTTTAGTAACCTCATAGGTCATTCATGATACACATTCCTGGGGTATCCCACTGATCTGGCTCTGCTTCTTGATTCGTCGAAGTCTATAGGTCTATCATGAAAGGGTGGAGTTCTGAAGAATTTGGTACGTCCCTCTTTCTAAACAACGGGTCATAGAATTCCTTTTTAACGTATGCCAGATGGCTCTCTCTGACCTGTTTCACGAAGGGAACGCCGATTAGTCATAGGCGCTAATGAGAGTAGTTTCCAATTTCTCGAAGATGCCTGGGCGATATCCCTCGTTGACCATAATCTCTTGTTGGTCACTAATCGCTGGTATGGACAGAGGCTTTTTGGGGGAGATGAAAACCAGATGTCTGATGGCTAAAAGCCTAATGTTTGGAGTAACAAAAATCCCTTCGCTAAGAAAAATCATTATCTTATTCCCTTTTCTCTTTTCTTCCTTATTATCCGTTTCGTGCCTTTTTCTTAAGTATTATTAAGTTATTGTCTTTTGGAATAACGACACTGTGCCACACTATTACATATATATATAGTATATATATATATATGTATGTGCGTGTCTGTGTGTGTGTGTGTGTATGCGTGTGTGTGTGTGTGTGTTTTTGAATTTAAAACAGGGAAGAGTAAAAAAGTGACGATTATATGAACAAGTTTACCGTACAAGATGTAAAGAGTGAAACAAGAAGACTGCTTGGTAATAAGTCTGAAGTACTTGTTTCACTCTCACCTTCGTGACTGTAAGTTTCGTAATAAATAAAAATTTAAAAACAAATATTAATAATATAAAAACAAAGTATATATATACATGTAATATAGATATATTTTTTTTTAAAAATATTTCTATATATATATATATATAGATATATATATATATATATAGATATATATGTATGTAAATATGTTATATGTATATGTATATATATAAATATATGAAGAGTTTTAGCTCGTTTGAAGTATTAAGCACAAACCATTGTTATAAATAAATAAAAATTTATTATCTAAAAGGATCTAAGATATGTCAGCCATTCACCACCGAAAAACCCAGAGATATGAGACTGTTTAGGTCTGACAAAAGTAAAAAGAGATATGATTTCCTATAACAAATAGAATTGTAAGACTTTACTAGAGGATTCCCACAAGAAATAATGAGAGAAAGACCTTAAAAAGGAATCGAGAAGAAAGTTGACTATCCAAGCTTGGAGGGCGCTTCGAAATTCCTTCCAATTTCACAAGGAAAGCGATGGCAAGCTCCAATAATTTCTAGCAAGAAGAAGAAGAAGATGAAGAAGAAAAAGAAGAAGAAGAGGAGGAGGAGGACGCAAATATTAGTTACTATCCGACGTAGGTAAGACGTATTCTGTAACGAAAAAATGGAACAGACCTTGCGAAAAGAGAAAAAATAATACATAAAAGCTCTTTAAACTAAATCAAACATCTACCAAATAAAAAAATATGAAATTATCGTCAGGAAATGTGATATTTCTTTTCGATCAGATTTCTCGTAACAAATAAAAAAAGAAATTTTCCCTTAGAAATAAAAAAGAGATTTTCCCTAACAAATGAAAAAAGAATTTTTCCCTAACAAGTTAAAAAAGAAATTTTCACTAGCAAATAACAAAAACATTTTCATAACAAATTAAAAAAGAAATGTTCCCTAACAATTAAAAAAGAAATTTTCCCTAATAAATAAAAAAGAAGTTTTCCCTAAGAAATAAAAAAGAAGTTTTCCCTAAGAAATAAAAAAAAATTGTCCCTGACAATTAAAAAAGAGATTTTCCCTTACAAATAAAAAACGAAGTTTTACCCAACAAATTAATAAACATATTTTTCCTTAACAAGTAATAAAAGAAAACCTTAAATGATCAATCATAGGTCGAAGGCTGCCGAGGTTGTTCAGTCATTAACTGCTCGTTGGGCATCAAAGTCACTTAAAATGGCAGGCTGCATGCTACATATTCAATTTACCCGTCAAGCACGCGAGATGAAAGAGCTTTGAGTATTTTGAATTTTAAATGAACTTATGTTTTACTGAGAATTAAAGCTAAACGCATTATCTGTGGCACTGGCATAAACCTATGGATGAAATTTTCATTAAGTATATATCTTCGTGACGTCGGGAAATGCTGGTTTGCTCATTTGTATTCCGTGTGTCAAAAGTTTCCCATATTTTGCATATTTTACCCATCTTCATTCTACGGGCTTCCTACATGTTCAGTGATATCGCTAGTGTCTTTGCTTAATATTCATCCCATTACTTTATTGTATCAAATTTGTTTCTACACAATTTGAGGACAAATAGATAAAAAAAAATATTCTGAGCCTAAAATATGCATGTAAACTTCGTTATTTTTGCATTTACCTGGTTAACCTGTATGGTAACTACCTAAAGAATTTTCATAATTGTCCACATCGAAGACCTCCCTCTTTTCAGTGCTTGGCTTTATAGCCAAAATTTCGTAACTTTCATTCACAGTCAGAAAGAATTAAGATAAATTAGTGAAATTATGACGGTTATTTCATACAGGATAAATACTATTTCACAAAATGTGTAGATAGTATTAACAAGTTGTCTGCCCTGCAGGACTTTCAGTATCCAGTTAATAATGAAGTAAGTACTGATCAGTAGTAATCTCAGTTGACCTTATATGTACATATCCTAAAAACGAAACCAAAATTTGCTCACAGACTGCTGTTGTCGTCTATATACAAAAGACTCTAGCTAACGAACCCAACCGCTGAATTCCACTACTTCAGTGAGCAACGTTAGATAACTTGGGAGTGATTAGTCAAGTACGAGACATCTCTACAAAATTAGAAATCTTCTTAAGTCATTCCAAGTAACTATCGGAAATGATTTCATTGTGAATGAAGCCATGTAAGTGTATCAAAACGAAAGAACCCGAACCGGACTTTTAAAATAAAGAACTAGTCAAATGGGTAATTGGAGAAGGTTTCCTCACCTCTTGCTTCATTTGCCCCCATTATCATATAACTTTAGACACTAATAGTGCAGAGATAAAAAATGTCGGAGGGCATATCCCTCTCATTTCCTCCCAAATTATGTTATTAAGCTCACCCGGGTAGCGTGAAGGCAGATCAATTAACCCCGTCTGTTCATTACTAAGTTTTATACATTTTATCACCAACCTTCCTCCTGATTGCTCGTGATTGGTTAATTGGCTCCTCAATGACCACATCATTTGATATTTCTAAATCAGTTGGCTTTGATGGCGAAACTGCAAATAAGTTGCAAAATGTTGAAGTCTTTGCATTCCCTCACCTCTTGATGTCTTGAAAGTGAGAACCTTAATTAAATTGTAGCTGAAAAGAGATTCAAAGATATACTTTTTTGATTCCAGGTACGCCAGCTCCTCCTCAAAAAAAAAAAGCACCTGGCATTTAATTACGCAAAGTGAGGGATAAGGAAAGTAGAAACGAGTTAGACGAGCTAATTATCTGAGAGAAATGGAAATTGCAGTCTGAAAGTCAATTGCAGAATATTACGAAGAAATAAACATTTTATTGATAATGAAAGCTGTGCATTTCAAAGCATTCCTGAAATACAATAAAATAATAAATTACCAAGTCTTTACAAACTAATCCATGGTTAAATGTCATCAAGACAACACAAAAACTGAATATACTTCGTTAAAGCCACTCATTGCTTTCAAAATGTCGGAAACATAGGTTTGGTTGGTGCTATAGTTAATAGGTGCCGTAGTTGAAAGTTCAGCCTACCCCTCTTCTTTTCTGTGTCTAGACTAGAAACCATATTTCCTTATATTTATAAGGAAAAGAAAAAAATTAAGAAAACGAATACGGAAGATATACGTACACATGAAATTTGTGTACTAAGTATATGCGGGGTTACATTGAATTACAAATGTATAAATAAACTTACTGGAATTTAGTCTTGCTTTTTATCATACATTAACCTTTGTCCAGTCGGCAATTCCATCTTTTTCAGTTGATGATTAATAAATTTGTAAATGATGTCATTTTCTACTTATCTTACTTGATTTAGGACTCCTTGAAGCTGTCAATGTCAGCTAGAAGGTTATTAGCGTAAACTAAATAAAAGATAATTTATAGCTGTAATTTCAGCTATAGCACCTTTTCTGATGACGAAGTCATTTGAACGAGACATTAGTTACTGCTGCAGTTGCTAGGTGAGTGATACTGTTAATTTTAGCTAAATGATAAATGTCACACTACCTAGTTAGTACCAGTGGCTGCATGGAATTTACAGGCAGTAATGTCTCCTTCAAGACGTGGGTTCATGTGTAATAAATTACATTATTATTAAATATATTTTATATACATGAAAAAAATCCCCATGACCCAAAGGGCCATTGGCGAGATAGGAGCGTGATAGGTATCCATAACAGGACGTAAGCCAGACACTGCCGTGCCATGCTTGCAACGCCCTGGTTTGCATTTGCTTTTTGTCAACATTATCATTTCTTGCAAAACAGGTCACAGCACCTTCCCATGAGAAGCTGGTGACCTATCACCTGCAGAGGAAACACGTGACTTCCGAGTCACATGTTTGTATGTCTGTATGTTGTATATGCTGAGATAGCTATTGTCTGCTATCTTAGTGAAAGACTTGTAATTTTTAGATCTCTACTTCGCTTCAATCAGAGCAGTTCTCTGAATTCACTCTTCCTATACTCCTGATGGGAGTTGTAATAAACAGTTAAGTTTTGATACCAGGAGGTTTGAGTCATCTCCCCTATATGAAGAGAAACCAAATGGGAACTTAGAAAATATCTCTACCTCGATGTCACTCAGACGAGAATGGAAGTAGAAACAGTATGCTTGCGTATAACAGTCGTTAGAGTTAAACATTCAACGGGTTGCCATCCTATACAAAGGCAGAACCCGTATACATGTACCTTAAATGAATTAACTTATATATTTCTTCTTCATATATGTAATATTTTCTTCAGTGTTACTTGCATCAATGTCATATGAAAGTAACTATTCTGTGCTTTCAAAGGTATGACTCTCATTTTGCAATGACGAATTTTTCAGTCTTTGAAATGAAGGTGATCTTTTATTTAAATTCTAGTGAATACCAATCTCGATGACAATAATTCACACAAAGTACGCGTATTTGGAAATTCCATGCAACAATGTAAAAGGGATTAACCCGAAATATGACCATAAGGAAAACTTTTAAATTCTTCAGGCCAGAAGACGCATAACTTAATTTTTTCTTTACATACTACATCTTAGAAAAGGCCATTTTTATTTCGCTGGAATATCTCCGAAAAAAAATATTGTGCAAAATATACGTAGCCCTAAATAACAATAAGCAAACATACACAACCAAAATCCTTTCCCAAGTAATAAGTATACAACGTAATTGCAAAAGTCCACAGGTAACGAGTATGTAAGGCGTACAATTCAGTCTTGTATAAAAAACAAACTTGTTAGGGTTTTCTGGCGAATACTTAAATCCTTTGATTCTATCGCAAATTATCGGGGAACGAGAATCAAAAAGTAATGGAGCCAAGAACCCGAGAGTTCTTTCTTCCACTCTTTGGTACACGGAATATTTAAACGTAATTAAAACGAGAACGAGAAAAGGCCAGGTGTCTTCTTTGAAGTCCAAGACCTCACGGGAACCAGAAAAAGAGAAAATAAAACTAATGCATATTTTCGCACGTAACTGCTAGATGCAAGTGATTTGCTCCGGATTATGAGTTTCATTTTATTATGATTTATTTATTTTTTTTTAAATAGGAATATGTAAATATCTCGTATATATAGATGGAAGAGAATACATGATTAACCGAAGCACAAGAACGTCATTTCATAGGGTGATTGAAAGCATAGCAAGAAAGCTAACTTAACCGTTCCGATAACATATCATCGACAAAAATATTAACTTCGGGTATTAGATTTCAATTTATTTTTTTGGTTTCCTGGGGACACATTTCAACCATTTTTATGCGATTTCGTCATGTCTAAAAATAGAGCTAAATGAAATGATACGAGTGAGTAAAATAGAAAATAAGAAAAGAAAAAACCAGGTATAAGAATGGCAACCGTTAGTTCTGTCGGAATGAATTCTGGCCTTAACTCACTCAATATCAAAGTGCAGGAGTTTCTCTCTCTCTCTCTCTCTCTCTCATCTCTCTCCTCTCTCTCTCTCTCTCTCTCTCTCTCTCTTTATATATATATATGTAATATATATATATATATATACTATATATATATATATATACATATATATAAAATGTGTGTTTTTGTGTGAAGTAATGATGGTAAGAAGGTATTAGGAAAAGATTGGGAAGAACCTAAGAATGGCTGTGGAAGCCAAAGGTGGGAATGTATCGAGGGACAATAGTGAAGTGAAGCTTTGGCTATCGAATGCTAATGAAAGAAAACATCTTAATGGCAGACTTTAGATTGGAGAAATGATTGCGTGATTCGGAAATCTCAGGAGAAGGGAAAGAAAGTCCTGGAAAGTGCCGGGTAGAAGTAGATGAAGTTATATTTGAAAAGAACACCTTCAATATCCAGAAAGCGTGAGAGAGAAAAAAATCAAGTGGGTTTTTATGCTTATAACGATCCGCTTCTCACGTCTTAATTTTCCATATTTTTCGTGATATGAGAATTAACAGAACAAAATAAGCTTCATCAAAACACTGGGGATTTTATCAACAGAACAAATTACAAAAATAAACTAAAACAATGAAATGGACAATAGTTTAACAAGGAACCCAATACGGCCATTACCACTAATCATTAAATTGCTATAACCTTTCCACTCTGTAACAAAACCCTTTGTTCCCATTATCATGGCGAGTTTTATGAAAGAAAAGTTGAACATCATGAATATTACATCCAAAACTTCCATTAAATAATTGTACAGGTCATTTCCCACATCAAAATATCGTTTTCACTTATTAATTTCTGGGTATATCATTATCTATTAAAATTTTTACTTTGCGTCTAGTTTTTTAATTACTTTTGTTATATATGATATTTTTATTATTAAAAACTGCATAACTATCGGACTAATTGACCGGATTTTGCAGTACAGATGCGTGCAGTATAAGTGTTTGCAATATTTGACAAATAAATAAATTCACTATTGCGTTTGTTGACATGGTATCTCGTACTGCATTTGTTTACTTACCATTTTGATATACGTATTCATGTTCTTAATTACACTTTTATCATTTGAATTACCGCAAAAGTATTTTTTTGGTTGCAAATAGGATCTTTCGTGCAAGAAATTTTTTTTTGCTGATTTTGCCTTCATCGATAACTTGTTTGGGAACCCTGCACTTCCTTTGATTAACAAATTAGCCATTCATCCTGCCCATTCTTGTTAGTTTAGAAATCTTGGAAAAGGTAACTTGCATCTGCAGTGCAACAGCAGTCAGGTATGAAAAACTGAAATGGAGTTCCAGCCATGTGCCACGCTGTAGCGGCAAAGTTTGGAGATTATAAGTATACAGTTTGCAACAAGTATATAAAAGAAATTCTCCAAGTTGCAGAAACCTAATTTGTAAGGTCCTCGGAATTTAACGAGGACATTATCAATATTAGAGTGAGACCCAGAAGCGATTAGTCGTTGTCGTCCTTACATAAGTCCAAGTATCACACACAAAGCAAAGTTAAAATTTTGACACACAGATAAATGAAAGATTACCAAATGATTTGACGTATTTTTTTTCACATACGTAGGCGTTTGTTATAAACATCATTTTCCCATCAAAGTCTGGGAAGAGGATTAGGGTTTATTTGTAAGAAGAGAAAATAAACCTCTTTAAAGAGGAGAGCAAGTAAAATTCGGAGAAACAACCAAGGCATGAAAAGAATGCATTAGCTTGGCGATTCATAAGAAAAAAAAAAAAAAAAAAATCAGAGAAACGGAAACATTGCTATGAGCGAGGTCTTATAAAATGATCGACCACGCCATCTTCTTGAGAGTAATTAGACGGTCCTAGATGGGCAAAGAATTATCACAATGCCATCAACATGAAATTTGACGTTCTCTGATCCATTTTCATCAATGACTTTGTGATGTAGATTACAGTTCATAGAGTTCGCGTTCAGAGACGATAGTTCGAATGATTATTTTATCGATGAAAAATATTCTTCAAAAAACACTGAAATGTTCGAGATGAGATGAAGGGCCCTTTTGGAAATGCGGGGAATAGAAAACTGTTTGCTCATTCTCTGGCAAAAGAGTTTGAAGTTACAAAAAAAAAAAATTAATAAAAGGGGCCTTCTTAATTTGCCCTCGAGAACCTGTCTGGTCTTCGCAATGAGAGGAACGGGAATGTACTAAAAAAAAATTCTTTGAATGAGCATCTTCATATCTACTTATTATCCCTTCATGAACTAGGCTTGGAAAAAACAAATGAGCACGGATGCGTTAATGTGTTTTTATTTTTATTATGGTATCTATTAGGAGGTAATTTTTACTCATTGCAGGTTTCCTGCATAAAAATCTCTCTCTCTCTCTCTCTCTCTCTCTCTCTCTCTCGTCTCTCCCTCATTAAATTATACAGTAGCCTCTTTTATTTTTCTTTATTTCGCTAGTAGTTTCTTCACGAATCCAAGGTATAGTACCACATAGAAATCTAAACAAACATGCTGGAAGGTTATCATTCTTTTAGAACATGAGGACTTAAATATTAAATTGCTATTATTTCCATTTCTTAAACAAGGGAAAAATGATTTTCTTTTAAATTTTTAATCATACTTTTTGGAAACTGCGTAGAGACAGGCTTCTGGGGACACTAGTCTTATTTAATGGGGCTGGTTTTTGGCAGGGGTTCCGAGTGCCAGCCATCACTGAAACAATTATTTCTACGTGGTCTACAAAGAAAAATTTCCTGTGCACAATTTGATTTTTCTCACGAGTATTACGTCTTGGTTGTTTCAACTTTTTTTCTATCTCTAATCTTTCTATATTCGTAATATATAAGTAAATTTAGAAATACTCTTACCTCTTGCAAATAATTAAATATCAAAAATAATATTCATAAAATTAAAAGCTTGATTTCAAATTCACGATTTACTAACTCTAATTTTATCACGAAACAAAAACACTATGGAGTTTATATTCTTTGCCGAAAAAAAAACAAATGAAAAAGATATGTGAATTAAATATTAGTGATCTATTTTGTAAAATGTCAAGTGATTTTGAGAGTTCAATAATTTTATTGTTATAACAACGGACACGATTATAAAAATTGTACGATTTGTTTAATTGCATACGCATAATTTCGGTAACATCGATTAATTGTTGTTTGTAAGTCAATTTTGTCTATTTTCATTTTTAATCATACTGAAGTTTTTCTCGGACAGTAAACAGGTGTCTGTGTATTGTAATAGCCACAATGCTCTTTTAGCTTCCCAAATTCTTTGCTCTTTTTTGGATACGCTTGTCACTACAAAGACTTGAGCTCCAACTTCAAAGAAATTTGAAGAAATCATGATGTCCGGTAGCGGGGATCAAACCCGTGATATCATAATCAGCAAGTAATGAGTTGAATCCAGCACCCTGCCCAAAAATGTCCTCCAGGCCCATCTCCAGACATCACTTCTGATCTATCCACCATCAACTAGTCCCTCCCCCTAGTGTCCAGACCCCTGACTGGGTCCGACTGGTAATCTTCATTCCATGGCCTGGAAGGTCCTTGAAACCAAATGTTTCCCTTCTCAGCCGAACGTGATCCCGGCAGACGGGTCAGGCACCTTCCTCTGGAAGGGCTGGGATGCAAGAAGAATTCTCGGAAGTGTCGGCAGTGCGAGCGAAATTAGAATCGACTGCCTGAATGGCAAAGAGAATCTTATTGGGAACTCCAGACGCTTCTTATATTGTACCCATGAGATCCTTTCTTCGTCGTGCGGAAGGATTTCTCTCCTTCCTTCTTTCAAGATTTTGTTCCGGGAAAACGCGAGCACGAAAAGAGAATCTTAGTTTGGTTGTTATTATTACAAAAGCTGGCCATTTTCTATTCTATTATATTTTTCCTCGAATTGAAAATGTAGATTATAATTTTTTCAAGACTGCAAATTTAGATTTTTTTATTTTTTTCCTATGATGGCAAATTTTGCTATACAATAACGGCAGCATCATCGCCACGAAAAAATTAAAATTCTCAAAGAAATTTGCTTACAGGCATACAGTGCCCTTCGCCTCGTAACAGATGGCAATATATTTATTGTCATGCGAATTAGGTTGCGACAAATATTTGCCTATGTTTGTCATTAAAGCATCAGAAAAGCATTAAGATTTCGTTAAAAGGATTTAATCAAATCAACAGTAATATATGTAACGGAACGCGAATCCATATTGTTTAATAGGTTTGTGCTTTGTTATATTTTTCTCTGATCAGTCTGATTAGAGATTAATTTCTTGCTAGAAAACAAATTTAAGTGTATTTTGAAGCGGGATATTTGTAATTCATAACAGGATGCTTCCGAAAGCCCGGTGGTAATGATAAATGGCTAGGTGAAAAGTAAGGTGAAAAGTCGATAATTACCAATGAAAATGTTTCTACAAATAGATATGCTATATAAATACACAAACATATATTTTGTATATATATATATATATATATATATATATATATATATTGTATATACTTTATATTTATCATATATATATATTTATACATATACATAAATATATATATATATATATATATATATATATATATATATATATATATATATATATATATATATATATATACTATATATATACACACACACACTATATATATGTATATATATATACATACATATATATAATATATATATATATATATATATATATATATATATATATTGTTACGAAGTGCCAAGTATCTGGTTACCATTCATTATTTATTACCTCACCAAAGCCAGACACCTGAACCCTCATAACAGGTACTAAACGACTGAATACTCTAAAGGCAACAGTGATCCCTTTACAACTTACCAGTATTGCAGAAAATCAGACTAAGTTCATCAAAACAGGTGTGAGGTAATCTTGTAAGTAATTAAATTAATCAAGGGCATCAGTCCAACAACAACTTTAAACGTCTAAGTATTTCCCTGATTTCAGAAGTCTAAGTACTTCCCTGGTTCTAAGTCACTTCAAGTAAATTGAAGGAAAGCCGATGAATTATACTCTATGTTTTCTACCATTATCATCATAATGCAAATATACTGGTTAGAAATGAAATACTTATAAAAATTCCAAATACAAAAATTTATTATTAAACTCAAAATTTATAAGTGAAATTCACAATATCAGGGAAAATTACTGTTACTTGAAAACAAAGTAAAGTTTAATTAGTTCTTGAATCAATTAAGTAAATTAAATCAAAATTAATTTATCACAAAATTCAAGAAAATTAATTCAATTGAAATTCAAAAGTATTAGGCAATAATTGAAAATTAATTCACAAGTGTTAAATTTAATTAAATGTGCAATGATAAGCAATGAAAATAACTAAGTCAATTAAATTGTGAATGCAAATGAAAATATAAAATAAAAAGGGACACTTCAATAAAAAAATGAACAAGTGCACAAACAATGGAACAAAAATAAAACACAAAAAATTCGCAATGTGTAAAAGCGTAAATCTTTTTCACTCAAAACATTGTAACCATCAGTTTTTACCAAACCACTGTTCCTATCAGTTATTAGTTGCTTACCAAACCATCATAACCATTAGATATTAGTTAACCACTGTTCCTATCAGTTATTAGTTAACCACAGTTCCTACCCGTTATTAGTTATTAGTTGCAACTAATAAAAATATAACACACTTTACCTTGGTATACCAACTTCTTTCTTTGCTGCAGGCTTGTTTCACTTTACCAAAAACCAGGCGCCGTTACGAAACAATGTTTGTTCAGATTCCACAAAAACACTAAATAACACTAAATAAACTCTAAGAAATATGAAATATGAAATCCCCAAGTTAAGAGTGACCAATTTACGTTACGTTAATATAATCTCAAAGATGTTGAGAGAGAGAGAGAGAGAGAGAGAGAGAGTGATGCTAACGCCTCGAGTATCTACGATGTAATGAATCTCTTCCTTTGCGGAAACTGGACAGGGGAGATGACAAAAACGTTTTGAGACAATAATGCTTCCAGAAGCTTCAAAATCTTACGCAATCTTACTCACAAAATGTGCAATCTCCACGTGGGACTCGGCAAAGACATACACATATGAGACGATTCTGTTAAAAAAAAGACGCGTACTCTATTCGATCGACACGGAGGCGAAGCCCTTATCACTTACGATGACAGATTCCCAAAACACAAATGATGTCTCAAGCTCGCTTATCAAACGTGTTGACAGATTAGGAAAGCAAACGGATCTCGCAGACCCTCTAATCTCAAAGTGCTGACATAATAGGGAAACAATCGTAGCTTCGAACGGACAAAGAAAATCTCTCTCTTTTTACATTCTACGTTATATATATATTCTTTTACAACATGTTATGCGAAATCTGAACACACATTTTAAAACATCCTATTCTAAGCTATCTAGGAATCTGAAAAAATGTTGCACAATTCTACATAACATTTCAAAGAAGGGAAATATGCATTTTGACAGTAGCAATATATATATAATATATATATATATATATATATATATATATATATATATATATATATATATATATACTATATATATATATATATATATATATATATATATATATATATATATATATACATATATATATATATATATATATATATATATATATATATATATATATATATATATATATATATATATATATATATATATATATTAATTGACACAAGAGCTCAGCAAGCATCCTAATGCAGCCGTTAACACTCGTCATTAAATTGCAATAACCTTTTCATTCTGGAAAGAAACCTTTTGTTCCCTTTATCACGCAAGTTTTACGAAAGAAAAGTTGAACATCATAAATATTGTATACAAAAATTTTCATTAAATAATTGCAGAGGTCGTTTTTCCTTACCAAATATTGTATTCATTTGTTATTTGTTAGAGATGTAATTTTTTCATTATATTTTTACGGTGTCTTTAGTTTGCTCAATTATTTTTCTGTTAAATGATACCTTTATTATTATAAATTCGCATAAATAATTAACTGGATTTTGCAGTGCTTTATCCATGCAGTAAAGGCTCTAATAATAATATCTATTAAATCATTTCACGCTATTTCTGTTCACTTGGTACCTCGTATTGGTTATGTTTTTAACCCTCTTAATTTATGTTCTTGTTCTTAATTACACATTGTAACACTTGTTTCATAATGACTTCAATGGCAACAATTGTCATTTTACTTGGTTGAAAATAACATCTTTCTTCGGCAACAAATTTTGTTACTGATTTTGCCCTCCATTAATGAAAAAATGTCTGAAAAATCTGTAATTCTAGTGATAAAGCAGATTAGCCAGTCAGCCTGTCAGTTGTTGTTAGCCTTCAAAAATCTTGCACAAAGTAACTTGCATTTGCTGTGCAGTGTTAGTCAAATATAAAACAAAAACTCTCAGCGTAACCCATGAAACTTTCAGCCATGGTCTGTAGGTGTCCTGTGTTGTTGGAACCTATAGCGGTGCTAGTCGCACGATTATGGCTAAATTTAACAGTAAATGAATTAAACCTACTGTAGCTATAGGGCTGCAATTTGATATGCTTGATGATTGGAGGGTCGATCATCAACATACCAATTTGCAGCCCTCTAGCCCCAGTACTTTTGAAGATCTGAGAACGGACAGAAAAAAGTGAGGACAGGCAGACAAATAGCCACCATAAAAGTTTTCTTTTACAGAAAACTAACAACTGAAATGAAACAACAGCAATCTGCTACTATGTAACGGGAAGGATCTGGAGTATATTGTATGCAACAAGTATATAACAAAAATTCTCCATGTTGGTTAATGTGTTAACGAGAACATGGTCAATATTAAAGCGATAGTCGGTTTAGTCGTTTATTTTCCATATATGTCCATAGTAACACACACAAAACGGAAGATGAACATTGGAGTACATAATGTATGAAATATTTCCAAATCATTTGACGTAATTTTCTACTAATTCAAGCGTTCTATATGAACAACATATTTTATTTTGAGTGTAGTTGTCAATGGGAGGAATCAAACAACGTAGGTGGATTGGGGTAGGGTTTAACCATAAACAAAACAAAAACTTGTCTTCAGAAAAAGGCAAAGTTGTAAGATTATTCGCAAAACTGAGACAGGGGAAGAACTCAGTAGCTTGGAGGGACAAGGAATGAAAACCACTGAATCAGGTCTCCCTAAGAACGAGCTCTTGAAAAAAAAGTGGCTTTTAATATCAAGGCAAATTGATTGGTGGTAAAGAAAAACAATTCAAGGAATCGAGCACCCGGAGGTCTGTCTAATGCCATGTATCAGCCATAAATGAGCCAGATTTACCTGTGATATTGATAACAATGCAATCTACGACGTCACCAACATGAAGTCTAACTGACGTACTTTGTTCCATTATTCGACAATGACTTTGTGATGTAAATTAGAGTTCACAGAGTTTGCGTTATAAGAGGATAATTCGAATGATTTCTTTATTGATAAAAAAATTCTGCGAAAAAAAGGATTCAAGTTTTCGAGATGCGATGGAAGACCCTCCAGGATATGGAGTGAAAAGGGAGCTGTTTGCTCAATCTCTTTTGTTAAGAGTTGAGTTACAAAAATATCTCCGAATAAATGAGCCTTCAAAAATTGCTCTCGAGTGCCTGTCTGATCTACGCAAATGAGAGAAACGGGAGCATAACAGACAAAAATCCCTTGAACGAGAGCATCTTATTCGTACCTATTTGTTCCCTGCTCTTCACCGCTGCCCGGAAAAAAACAAATAAGCAAAGATACGTAAATGTGTTCCTATTTACTGTTATCTATCGGGAGGATATTTTTGTTTATGGTAGGCTTCCTACATAAAAATCACTCTCCTGTTAATAATACACTAGCGTCTTTTATTTCTATTCTCAAGCAGTTTCTTCAAGACCTCAAGGTATCCCACACAGAAATCTAAACAAATATGCTGGGAGATAACATTTTTACGCTATTATTTTTTAGAACATGCAGCCTTAAACTCTTAATTGTAATTAATGACATTTCGTATCACATGGAAAAAAAGTTAAATACTATTAAATTATACTTTCGTAAATTGTGTAGAGATAGAAATCTGGGTATTACACTCGTCTTAAGAATAAGCAAAGTTTAACATTGTTGAAAGAAGTGTATCCACGCGGCGCATGGATAAAAATTTGCACTGGACATTTAATTATTGTGATGTATATCAAGTTCTAACTGTTTAAACTTTAACTCACTATCATTTTTATATTCGTAACACGCTAATATATTTTAGAAATTACTCGTAGTTCTTGCCTATATTTAAACACTAAAACTGTGATTAAAAATTAAAAGCAAACGCAAAAGAGTTTTATAGTTTTGCCATCAACAGCAAATAAAAAATGTGATTTAAATATGTGAGATATTTTCTAAAATCCTAAAAGATTCTGAGAATTTCGCAATTTATTGTCATCATTACGGACACGATTATGAAAATTGAAGGCTTATTTTCATTTAATTGAATACACAAAATTTCAGTCATGCCAACTAATGGTTCTTTGTCGCTCTGTTTTGTCTATTTTCATTTGACTAAATTGTAATCATATGAACGTCATCTCGTACAAACATAAGCGTCGTGAAACTTGTTATACCTTGTTTAGCAGTTCTTAAATCACAATGATATGAGAGTCTCACGCGGCTCCTTCTTCCAAAGTGTCTTCCAGCCCCCTTCCCAGACATCACCCCTCACGATTTATCCCCCATCATCTCACCCCTCCCCCAATTTATCCAGACCCCGACAGGGTCCGACTGGTAATCTTCATTCCATGGCCTCGAAGGTCCTGAAACCAACTGTTTCCCTTCTCAGCCGAATGTGATCCCGGCAGACGGGTCAAGCACCTTCCTCTGGAAGGACTGGGAAAGCAAAAAGAATTCTCGGAAGCGTCTGTAGTGACCATTAATGTCTGTTGTACTCTTGTGCCATATTTACACACACACACACACACACACAAACAGGCACACACACATATATATAACATGTGCACGTGTGTTGACCATATTTTACGATTTTTTTTTCTTTTTTGCTACATTCAGGGATAAGTTTTTAAGGTGGAACATAAGGACGGGATATGACGGACTTAGTAAAGTAATTTTCTTAGAAACATCTCTGCTACATATAAGTTATTTCTGGGACAATGATAATAACAATCCGCTTTTAGTGACTTAATTTTCCACAATTTTTGTAACGTGTGAATAAACAGAACAAAGTGAGTTATAACAAAATACTAGTAATTTTATCTACAGAATAAATTGCGAGAATAAATGCAAAATAATCAAATGAACAATAGCTAAGCAAGCAATCCAATACAGCAGTTACCACTGATCATTAAATTGCAATAACCTTTTCACTCTGCAACAAAACCTTTTGTTCCCTTTATCATGGTGTGTTTTACGAGAGAAAAGTTGAACATCATGGCTGCTCTATCCAAATATTTCATTGACTAATTGCACAGGTCATTTCCCTCACCAAAATATCAGTTCAATTTTTATTTCTAGGTGTATCAATAATTTGATTTTTACTTTGTATCTAGGTTGATTAATAACGTTTGTGTTGAATGATACTTTTCCTATAAAAAACCTGCTTACCTATCAAACTAATTGACTGAATTTTGCAGTAACTGAATCGTGCAGTGTAAGGTTTAATAATATTTAACAAATGAAATAGGTCACGATTGTGTTTAACATGTTATCTCGTATTGGCTTTGTTTGTTTTCACATTTTCCTTTGTGCGTTCAAGTTTAATGATAACTTTAGTGACTTGAATGACAATAAAATTCCTTCTTTTTTGTTGCAAATGAATCTTTCTTAAGTGAAAAGATGTTTGAAAACCCCGCACTTCCAGTTATGTAGAAAATCCAGTCAGCCTTACCGTTCTAGACAGTCTAAAAATCTTGCAAAAGGTAACTTGCATTGGCTGAAGGCAACGCCGGTCAAGTGTGAAAAACTCAATG
>NC_061087.1:77243318-77253318 GCF_015104395.2 Macrobrachium nipponense
ATATATGTTTGATGGGAATTATTACCGTCTAGATTGGTATCACCTCAGGGACAGCCTTTTTATCACAAATGTAGATCAAAGATAGAATATAAGAGACTGGCTAAATCTTCATCAGTGTAAAATGAGAAACTCAGAGCACAGAAAACATAGAGGGATATACGGTTACATATAAAAATGAAGTATAAATAAGAAAATATGCTAGTTGAACATTCAGCTCCCGTACCAATTGTTGCACTAGCCAAACCTATATTTCCGCCATTCTGACAGCAAACAGTGACTGTGATAATCTTAAAAATGTACGATTGTCCTTACAAGTTAAGATGCCACTAACTACGATTGTCCTTACAAGTTAAGATGCCACTAACTGAATCATTATACTTGGTATAACAGTACATGTCTATTTTCATACTAATCTTGATCATGTTCTTTTTTGTCTTATCATCTTCACTTTCATCTTTCATTTTCCGAGCTACCATAATTTTCAAGAAGTACTCTCTCTCTCTCTCTCTCTCTCTCTCTCTCTCTCTCTCAGACAAACAAATTAAATTATGAATTGCAACTTGAATAAAGATTAGTTATGGTTTTTTTAATTTTTAACAGATATACATTATATATTTGTGTATAAATAATATATGTATACAAACATATACACTACATACATACACATACATATATATATATTATATATATATAATATATATATATATATATATATATATATATATATATTATAACTAATAATATTTCAGTGACCTACTACTTTACTAGAGAAAGTAGAAAGCTAAGAATAAATAGAACTGTCATTGCCCCATCCGTTTACACATCACTCCACCACTTAAAAGAAATACTATAAATGAAGTATATTACGAGATACCTGAACACAAAAAAGTCCAAAGAGCACAGATTCACCAGACTAAAGTCGTCGCCTGCATGCCCAACAGTTGCTCGAGAAGGAACAATACTCGGTAATGCCTTCGAGTTTCTATTATTCAGTTTTCATTGTTCTCTTTATGATGTACACAAAAAGAGAGGAGAAAATGCGGAGGAAAATTCTCGTCAACAAAGGAGAAGGAAACAGATTCTCTTTCTAAATCTTTCAGCTGATAAGACTTTTCTTTCCTTTATGGAAGTTTTCTTCTCCGAAGCCTATTCACTTCGAGATTTTTTCCCTTTTGAACTTCTCATTAAGGAATTTTATCTCTCTCTCTCTCTCTCTCTCTCTCTCTCTCTCTCTCTCTCTCTCTCTCTCTCGTGATGTCGAGCTCCCGTAGCAGTGAGTAAATATTTACTCTTAATACATGAAAATGACGTAATATGTATTTGAATACGAAATCTATTGTGCATTTGAATAGCAGAAGAAAACTTTAGAATATTTGCGCAACCGGTGATATTGAAAATCTCATTTTTAACCAGACAGAAATTATTAAGAATTATATGTCTATTTACAAGCTGAAAATTACAAGCTGCCATTGTGTGTGTGTGTGTGCGTGTGTGTGTGTGTGTTAAGAGAAAGCCTCTGAATGCCTTTCCATTAGAGGGAATGGCTCCTGGCTCTCAGCAAATCTTTTCAGTTGATGTTAATAGCCACCTGTCCTTAGCCACCCTTGGTGTAATCCACCGCAGCCGACTAACCACCTATTATTTATTCATCGTTAAGTTGAAGCAGAGGTAGTTTGATTTTTTCAGAAAGAATCCCTAAGCAGTTTCACCTCTGCTAGATTGGATTCTTGCATTGCTGTGTGAGGGGAGCTCACAGCCAGAGAGCCACAGAGTTCATACGATTATATACTATACACACACACATATATATATACATACATGTACATATACATATACACATATACATATACATATACACGCATGAAGCTACAAATGTCCTTTAATATCTAATTCGCTCTATCTCGCAATTAATATATTTTCATATATGTTAAACGAAGGGGAATTTTTTAGTTGATAAGAAATTCTTCAGCTCATGGGAGCGAATCACGGAGCAAGAATATAGGACCTACAGTGAAGCGCTTTAAACCGCAAGGCTTTCACGAGAGGTATAAGTTAACGCCGCCTCTCACCTACAAATCCCTATCGCGCTCTGGTATTCGTTGTTTTGGAGTCGGCATCAACCCACCTTGACCTTGATAACTATATAGTGCTTTTGTCGCGCGTAGCCATATTATGAGTCTTATCACATCACCGTGATTCATATATACTCATTAAGCTACAAATGTCCTTTAACATCTAATTCGCTCCACCTCGGAATTAATATATTTTCTTGTATGTTAACCGAATGGTTGATAAAAAATTCATTGTATGCGCCCATGAACTGACGAATTTCTTATCAACTAAAAAATTCTCCTTTGTTTAACATACTATGAAAATATATTAATTCCAAGGTAAAGAGAATTAGTGAATAAAGGACATTTGTAGCTTAATGCGTATATACTATATGAATCACGGTGATGTGATAAGACTCATATACATATACATATACCTATATAAATGCAGAGACCAGAGGCGGGAATCGAAACACCATCACTTAGCCGAAACCCAACTAACACAAGAAATAAAAGTGAAATCAGTTGGGGATATTTATCATTAGTTCAAAAAAAAAAAGCTATAATTCGACTCAATATACTTCCCTCCGCAGTGTCACTTGCCGTATATATGAATAGTTATAAAGTTTTCGTGATCATTCTCCGTCATTTATAAACAGCAATCAATCGATTATTTTCTTGCAAGGTAAAGCTGATGTGTAATAAATTGGGTGTAAGTTTTAACCTGCACTGCTCGAAAGCAAAGGATATTTGCCTGAGGACTTTACTTGGGGAATAATGCAATGTGGTGAAATGCAATCAAATTCCTATTTACGTGTCGCTGTTTAAACATAAAACTTTTCAAATGTAAACTGTGCCAAAATCTCGGTGTTGATACATTCTCTTATTTTCGAAGGATTGCCAAGTTAGAATACTTTTCAGACTTCAGTTACGCATAGATTTCCTCCTAGTAATTAGAGCTATATGCTAATGAAGCAGGAATTTGGAGAATTTTACATCTATGTTTTTGTGAATGTAATTTGTGTGTCAACTCCAAATACTCATTCATTGATGCAGAATCTTTAAATTCTTTCATTATAGTCAGTTCATCATATGTAATACCCTCATGAAATATGATAACGAAATGTAATCGCTTTTAGTGTTGTCTAGATGCCGTGACTCCGTGGATTAATTATAAAAAAACTTGGAATAATATTGTTTTTCATTATGTTTCAGGAATTCTTTGAAATGCACGACTTCCATTAGTAATGAAATGTTTATTTCGTGGTAACATTCTTTACTTGCGTTTCAGACTGCAAATCCCATTGCTTTTCTTAAAGAATGAGCTCATCCAACTCTTTTCTAATTTCCTAATTCCTCACTTTGCATAATTAACTGCCAAGGGATTTTTCGGTGGAGCTGGTGTACGTGGAATAAAAAATTACATCTTTGAATCTCTCTTCAGTTACAATTTAATTAAGGTTCTCACTTTCAAGACATCAACTTTTTGCAACTTATTTGTAATTTCACCGTCAAAGAATATTTGATTTTAGCCAGCAAATGTGGTCAAGGCGAGCCAACCAACCTGTCGCGAGTAATCACGAGAAAGGTTGGTGATAAAATGTATTAAAATATGTCTTAACATATGGAGTCAAGTGATTTGCCTTATTATTGAACTTAATAACACAATTTTGAAGGAAATAAAAGGGACATAACCTCCGATATTTTCTAATATCTGAATTATTACTGTTTAAAGTCTTGAGATGATGATAGTAAATGAAGCTAGAGGCGAGAAAGGCTTCTCCGATTATTTATTTAGCTAGTTCTTTATTTTACAAATCCACTTCAGATTTTTTAATTTTGACGCAATTGCTTGGCCACATTCACAATAAAGTATTTCAAATCACACAAGAAAATTCATAATCTTAAATAATCCTTTCTAATAGTTTCATGGAATTACTTCCAGCCCTCCTAATTTTGTAGAGATGTCTCAGAGTTTGCAAACCAATCCCAAGTTTTGAAACATTGTTCACTGAACAAATAAAATTCAGCGGTTGGGTTTCAACATCATCGAGTGTCTCTTGCGGCCTCTGAGCATTTGTCATGTTTTGGGGGATAAGTCCAAACGAGGTGAAACTTTAGTAATTTATTTATATAATGAGATACCTTACTAAGTTCGTGGTTATTGGACACAGAAAATGCCTGCAAGGCAGACAACTTGTTGGTGCGATCATCCCATTTAGCAAACTGTTTATCCTTTAGGAAATATCCGTCTTGAAGCTGCTGAATTATTTTCATTCTTTCTGATTGTGAATGAATGAATTATGAAATCAGGCTATATAGCCAAGAACTGTGACACTTTCAGCCATGCAGCATTGTTTTAAGATGGTGAAAAGAAGGAATTGGAGTTTGTTTTAAGATAGTGAAAAGAAGGAATTGGAGTGGATGAAAAGCAAAGTAAAGAGATCAAAAAAATAAATGAGGGAAACTGGTAAAAAACTCAAAGTTATTTTAGAAAGTAACAGTTCGAGAGGTTGGACAGCATGAAGGAAGAAAGGAAGTGAGGATGAAGAAAACGTGAATTGGTAGAATGGACGTGCAGTTAGATGTAGTAGGGACACTCCAGACACCCTTCAGGATTGTCCACAGTGCGCCGCATGAGGTACTCTGACAGCCCTCTTTACTTATGGGGTTTTAATATCATGCTAGATTTAATATCATGTGAAGTCTTCAATATGAAATATTATTTCTGTTTTTTTGATACTCAACATACAGGTATATCAAATAATCAGGTTAATTGTTGTTAAGAAATTCAGTCTCGTGAAAACAAATTGTTAAAAAACATCCACAATTATATATCAAAAATATATTTCTATGTAAAAATAGCAATATATTTTTGATATATAATTGTGGATACTTTTTAACAATCAGGTTAATGGCAGGATGACTAAGATTACGTGTACATCTTAGGCACAGAATATTTCTTATTTATTGACCTCTTCAAACCCGGAATTAAATCCAATGTAACATCGTAGTGGGTTGAATATTAAACACAACACAAAAATGAACACATGGGAAACACGCACCATTAAGAGACGTAAAAATGCAAAATAGGGGAAAGATAAGACGCACAGGGAATGCAAATGAGCAAACCAGCATTTTCTGAAGTCACGCAGAAACACTTAAAGTAAAAAAAGAAAAAAAAACTTGCATAGGATTATGCCTGTACCTCAGATAATGAATAATGATTCCACAGTTTTGCTAAAAAGGCCTGAAGTATATTTTAGGGATGTTTTAAATTTCAGTTTTCATTGAAATCACAGACTTCATTTGAATTTAAAATGCTTCAATCTCTCTCATTTCGTGTGCTTAATGAGTAAATTGAATTTGCGACGTGCAACCGCCAATTTAAATGACTCTTTGATGTCCAACGCTCAGTTAATGACTTAACAGTTTCGGCAACCTCCGACGTATGATTGATCCCTTGAGGATTTTTGTTATTTTTTACTCATTTTTTCTTTTTAGGGAAAATCTGATGAAGAAGGCAACATCAGATTTCCAGACGATAATTCCATTTTAAATTCGGTAGATGAGTTATTTATTCCAAAGAATACATACTTGATATTTATAGTTACGCGTTATAGGATTTCCGTCATCTTATATGTTTTTTCTTTCTTTCCTGCTTTCCTTTTTATCAAGGTCTGATCCATTTCTCAGTACAGAGGACGTCTTACCTTCGTTGGCTCTAGTTACAAAAATGTGCTTCTTCCTCTTCTTGCAAAGATTCATTGGATGCTTTCCATCTCTTTCGTTGTGAAATTGGAAGGAATTCTCGAAGCGTCCTCCAAGCTTGGAAGGACTACTTGCTTCTCGATTCGTTTTCTAGTTCTGGCTCGTTTTTATTTCATATCGGCTTCCCCTAATAAGATCTCATCATCCGAACTTAAGAAAATATGATAATTTACGGCCTAGGGGCCGTTTTTAGGGTTTGTTTAAAAAAAAACTCATTTCTTTGGATTATCGCAGTTTTTTCCATTTACGAAAACCAAGAGTTGGGGAGTGGGAAACGAATTCGTAAGGAAACGAATTCTTAAGGCACTACCCTTTTCCTCATGATTATCCTCACTCAGTTTGTTCTTTAAGCACTAAGAATCGGAGACGACATCCACCCAACGATACTCTGGACAAAGGGCAATAATAATTCATTATATCCATTTATAGTAGTTTTAAGCTCATACTCATATTAGTGAGAAATTTTATATGATAAAGTGTAATCCGAACTTTGTTTTCGCTTACAGAAGTCATCAGAGCTTTAGCCCATAATAGTCTGGATAAGAGATAAACAGATAGATTTTTTTATTTACTTCAGCATTAATTATACGTTAGGTTTTAACACAGGAATCTTGAAAATTCAACCAAAAAATTTCTTCGTTTACATTAATGTACAGACTTCTTTGTACCCTTCACTGTTCACAAAAAATCTCTTGTTCAAATTCTATCACTTTAATGATTTTCCTGTTCCTGCAATGTTTGTTATGAGGATATGTGAATAAGAATCTACATAATACAACGCAACGTATATGATATATTTATTCTTCTTTGTGTAACAGCACAAGTCAAAAGGCAATGCACTCTACATTTTGATAAGCTGTCACCTAGCGTCATACATCACTGGCTTCCTTTTAAGTAAGCAAAACGAAAAAACCTTGATACGACACTACTATGAGATTCAGAGCCTTTGTCCCGGTGTTTTTCCGGAATAATTTTTTTCTGTGCATTTGGCAAAGATATTACTTAGCCATAGTATACTTTACATCCCTACCTAATTTTCGGCAGCATTCGTTATTACTTACATTAGAAAAAAGTATATTCATAAAGCAGCCGAAGCCAGTGGCGGAACACACTAATGTATGGGTTCAAAGTTATACATGACGTAAACATATTACTCCTCCCACAAGGTGATATCGACAATCAGCTGTCTCTGAAATTCTGAATGAATATTCGTACCCTCAAGGCTTCAAGAATGGCGGCTATGATAAGTCATTGGCCCCGAGGCTGCAGGACAACTTTTGTGATTCGACTTGCACAGTTGTTTAGAAGTGAGGAGGCCCGTGGCAAACCCTACGTAAGCTTGAACAGCCAAATGAATAATAGGGCGCTCTTTTTCGGTAAGAAGTACACCCGGACATCCAATGCTACCAAGTTTTCGTCATTTGTTGACTTCCATAAGGTGCAGAGAGATAATTATACAAGCTCTATTTATTACAATGATCGTCACTGTCATATTAGGAAAAATATCAAAGGAGTTACGACGAATGCCAAAGTTTTCTTCACTTTGTTAATTGATTTTTAATATCATTTTTCAATGGAGAAATAGTGACAGAAAGCAATTTCTTGATTACTTGTGGAGACCCTTTTCCTCAAGGTTTCTAGCACTAGACCTAATGGCATCAATCCTTTATAATATACTACTACTACTACTACAAAGTGTAACGCAAGGGTATTGGTTGTATTTCATTGTTGCCAGAGGTTGAGACTTTTTCTTGAATAGCCGATTATCCATCGAGAAGGGGGCCAAGTTAATGACGTCATAAGTTACGACATTATATCTTAGAAAGCCATTCCTTTGAGTTCGGTGTGATTCTTATAATTACCGGAATTATGCAACTTTCGTAATACAGTCAGAAATTAGGTAGGGATGTAAGATACCCTGTGACAAAGTGTCATCTTTGTCCAGTACGTTGATGAAATTTTATTCCGGAAAAAGACCGGGTCACCGGTTGTGAATCTCATAGTAAGTACCGTACATGAATTGAAGTTCGAGGTTCCCATCTGTACCCTACCTTATATCACCGTCGTTATTTTCCGTTTTGCGATAACTAATTTCATGTTATGTTATGAAAGGGTAACAAGAAGAAGAATGAACATCAAGAGAAACGATTACATAGGTAAGCAAAAGATAACAAGATGAAGAAAACGAAGAGAATTTGAGGCGCCTAGCCGCGTCTCCACAAGAATAATATTTGGAAGGTGGAAAGCGAATTCCAAAGATCCACCGAGTAACTTTATTGGGGTCTCAAGGAAAACCTCCTAATGGCATTTACGATCCCTTCGGGAAAACCTTGACCTTGTTCCCTGGCTGGTTCCTTCTGCAAACATTCCTTGGACCCGGTTGGAGCTTCATCTTTTCAAACTACTCAGCAACGTTTCCCTGATATAAAATGCAAAAACCAGTCTTCGCTTTTTACAACTTATTTTGCGAGGAAACAAACAAGAAATCTTTTATACCCACTAACAATATTCATTGCTTTGAGACTTTATTATTTATATAAAAAAAAATTCTTCTTAAGAAAGAATTACACGTTTATACTTTTGATTATGATTTTGCATAATAATTTAGAGCAAATATTTCGAGCTTTATGTAGACGATTTGCTAATACTCTCCCTCAGAATATCTTGTTTTCATTGAAATCTATAATTAGATATCATCTAGAGATTAAATATTATTTCTGCCTGTTGGTATAGCATTTAATTATTACATTTTGTTCCCTCAACGGTTCAATTAGCAGCTTCATCTTAGTTATTTCCCATGAGCCAGGACTTAATATAACTTTTATTTTTTCACTTCTCTTTTTTTATTGTTATTTTGTGTGTATATATATATATATATATATATATATATATATATATATATATATATATATATATATTATTACGTGCATGACTGTGTGAAGTTTATCATTTACTCCAAAATTAACTGACATCCGACAAGAATGGATGCCGTGCAATTAATAAAGAGAAAAGGGAAAAAAGATATTAAAACTGATGGATTTAAGGAAAAAGGCAAAGTTACACTTAACTAAAATTATTATTATGGAAATCAGAAGTAATTATACAAGAGGTTATGTTTATTAACAAAGCAATAAATGCCACTGTGAAACCCCAGTAATATATAAATCACTTTTATGAAGAACCCGGCATTAACAGAAATGAGATTCTTGAACAGTTATGGCAAATCATACAAAAAATGTTATCAGCAGCTCTTCATTCTTGATACTTTGGGATTCGGGATAGGTGATTGACACTCTGGCACCTGGAACACGTGAGAGGTAGTACACAACTTCTTGTGTTCTCCTAATTCTGCAAATTAAGGATGTGTTATAATTCTCTATCGAAAAACGCGATTAATATGATTGGGAGTCTACGTAAGGCAGAGAAAGTCACTTAACACTGTTATGTGTAAGCAACATAAATGAACACTTCTAGTTATAAGTCACAATATTACTTCACTTCACTTCTCTGAAGGAGATGCAAGGGTGAATTTGAGTTATATGTATGAGAATAGACAGTAATTAAGAAAGTAAAAGAATGGTTCATCAAGCAATTTTCAAACCCAAGCGTACTTGGTTTGTGACAAATCGTGTCTTGAGTAGAGCGCCTGGCACGGGGAAAAGGAGCTTAGGGGGGAGAATTGTCTCGACCCCCAGGTAGTGATAAGGAGGTCTCTGTGACCCGTCTGTTCAGAACTAGATCTGTTATGTGAATGATGATCGGAGAGAGACTTCTCTACTCTCTTCCTCTTTCTCCGTTTTGTCTCGTGTTTTCGCATCTTGGTGCCGGCTTCCTTGGAGTGTTTCTTTTGTCTGGATAATGGAATTTAACCTAAGTACCAGGTGTGGAGAAATAGGACAATGGGGGTCATTTAGCTGCAGGAGAGGTAGGGTTTTTTGGGGAGGGGAGCGAAGTAGGATAAGCTGCTGTGTCCAATTCTTAATGAGGAAACGAGTGGGCTGTCTTGTGTAGGTCTTTCTTTAACTATAAGTGAGAAAAATATTGTACATATTTTATTAATGCTGGGATCACACATTCACGTATCACGTATGTGGATCGTGGCCATCATCGCAATAAAATGACCTTAAACAGCTGGTAAACAGGACACAGGCTGACGGACGTAAAGCCAGCACCGTAAA
>NC_061087.1:77258318-77265818 GCF_015104395.2 Macrobrachium nipponense
CAGTCGAGTCAAAGGTAATGGCAACACGTACAACCCAAATAATATTTATATTCTAAAATAAAATCGTATAAAAGAAAGCCCTGTGAACCTTCTAGGTCGGGGCTAAGAAGGTAGATAATTAGATTATACTTTTTCAGTGTTGGTTTTGTAGTTAGTGAAGTGCCGTCTGGGAGCTTCGTAATTACCCGAGTTACGTGACATTTTCAGTCTCTGCTTTGTATCTCTTGGTCATGTTGTAGTATACATACGTATTTCTTCTCTCTCTCTCTCTCTCTCTCTCTCTCTCTCTCTCTCTCTCTCTCTCTGAAAGAATATATGCACACAGAAACACACATAAATACATACATATACACATGCATACATACATACATGCATGCATACATACATGTATATATATGTGTGTGTGTTTGTGTGTGTGTTTTCGTCATTTCTCTTATATTCTGTGTCGCTTTATTTCCACCGATATAAAGTTAATGGTATTTCATTATTCTTCTTAGTTACGGAGTATGATTTTAAAATGCTCTGGTTCATTAGATGAGTTTTGTCACCCTCGCAATTTAAAATATTTAAAAAGTATTCTTTTTACGGCCGCAAGTATGTTCTTACTTGGGTGAATAAATGTACGCGCACGTTATTTTGAATTGCAGATATTGATAGTAAAGACACTCTTGAGCAGAATATTTTTTTTAGTCTTTCTTCGTTAAATGGTTGCAATTATCATGCCTGCTGTTGTGATTTGAATACTCTTTATGTTACTGTTGTTTCATTAATGAAGCGTTTTCTTTGACGTTTTGATTGGAAATTCATTTTTCACGAAGTTTGAGTGGTGAAATATTACTTCAGATCTGTAAGTTTGTTAATAGAATTTAAAAACTATAATGATAAGGTGCAAAGATTACTAGGAAACGTCTGACAAACAATGCTATGGAACTGTTGTAATTAAAAGGAAATACGACCCATAACTCCTAAACTTTATCATTCTTCTTTTAACCTTTTCGAGTTTCCTAATTTCATTGATTAATATTAACTTCTTTGTGATAAAGACCTAGTTAGGTACTCCTCTCCACCTTTAGTCTCCCCACTAACCTCTCCTGTGGCCTCTCATATCTTTTCCAGTATCTTCTTTCCTTCCAAACCTCTTCCCTCTTGTGGTTTAGGATGCGAGAGTAGATAGAGACGTGGTCAACTGCTAACTGATTTATCATCATCGTTGTTGTTGTTTTTGATTGACCTGGCTTTATGCCAGCACGGGGTCGTGCACATAGAGCAGCCCGTAAAATGTTCATTATCACAGAATTCTGAAGATATTGGTTTCCGTGATATTAGACCAAGAAGGGCATAATTTTATGATCAGTTTTCTCACATCTGAAAAATACCTAATAATTCTTTGTTCAACATGAGGTTATTTTTCTTATATTTGACTCGAAAGCATTGACGTGTTTTACATTCGTGATGGATTTTTATTTTACAGATAAATTACTCTACTTCCTAAAAGAAAAAAAAAAAAAAAAAAAAAAATTCAGCCGTCAGTCATCGATTTGTATTTTCTGGGGTTTGACGTTCTACCGGGAGTCGGGTTTTGTTGTTTTGGATTGTGAAAGCCTAAGGGTCTTACAATGAGTTGCTTCCAATTCAAGCATAGCTTTCTAATGAGTCATGTAACTGAGCCAAATGTATGGGATTTTCGATTACTGGTAAAGCAAGTATCAAAAGCGATCTTTCACTTTGCAACACTAATTATGCGGTTTGATGAATCTTAAGCGTAAGTTTCGTTTGTCTTGAGTATCAGCAAATGTAATAAGACAAGGGATCTAATTGTATATATGTGTGTGCGCCGATGTGAAGGTATATAAAAGGAAGCAATAAAATAAGATATGAAAATAATGATTCAAGTATAAAACACGTACGAACACACACACACACGCACATTATATATATATGACTGGTAAAGGTGTTCTGTAACAACAGAATTCCATCTAATAAAAGGAGCCCATAAAAACACCAAAATGTAGAGAGAAAAGTACTATATTTCAGAGACTGCTGTCTCTCTCTTCAGGTATATGAATGAGAAAAGTTTACAGAAAAGGTGGTATTTATACAAAGAGATTCGTCCACAAGTAAGCCAATTTAGGTCACCCCCGCTGATAATCTTCCTTTAATCTTCTTAAGCGTTGGTTGAATGAACACTGCGTCGACGATGTCTGATGTCCAATTCCCTTTTGAGATGTTCATTACCTGCTTCTCTTTTATTAAGGCCGATTCCATCATTTGACTCTTGTACCGGCAGTTGCTGCTATAAATTACACGTGACATATTCCAGTTTATTCTATGGTTATGTTCATTTATATGATTGAAAATAGCCGAGTTCTGTTGTCCATACCTAACTGACCGTTTGTGTTGTATTAATCTCTGGGGAAGTGATTTACCTGTAAATCCGATGTAAGATTGGTCACAGTCCTGGCATGGATCTCATATACCCCAGAGTCTTTGGGCGATGTCTTTTGTTGGACGTTAATCAGGGATTTGGCTAAGGTATTTGGGTAGGTAAATGCAAAAGGGTTGGATTTCCCAAGGGTGGTGAGTTACTCTCTTCAATCGTCTCCAGGTGGGGAAAATTTTTATTTTATTGTTGGGTGTGTCTCTGGTCTTGTCTTTAGGGGGTCGGTAGAAAATTACGTTTGCTTTTGAATTGCTTTCTCAATTATATGGTCAGGATACTTTAAAGATGAAAGTTGCTTGCGAATTAGTTCAAATTCTTTTTCCAGGAAATCTGGGGAACAAATTCGTAAGGCTCTTAGGAATAGGTTGCTGGCTAGACCTATCTTGATAGTATTGTCATGATAGCTAAAGTAGTGAATATATGAAAGTGAGAACGTTGGTTTTCTGTATATGGTAAATTTGTATTCTGTCGTGTCTCTGATTATTAAAACATCAAGAAAAGCAACGTAATTTTCTACCGACCCCCACCCCTAAAGACAAGACCAGAGACACACCCAACAATAAAATAAAAATTCCCCACCTGGAGACGATTAACAGAGTAACGCCCACAACCCTTGGGAAATCCCAACCCCTTTTGCATTTACCCGTACCCAAGAAATACCTTAGCCAAATACACCCAGGATTATTAACGTCCAACAAAAGACATCGCCCAAAGACTCTGGGGTATATGAGATCCCATGCCAGGACTGTGACCAATCTTACATCGGATTTACAGGTAAATCACTTCCCAGAGATTAATACAACACAAACGGTCAGTTAGGTATGGACAACAGAACTCGGCTATTTCATCATATAAATGAACATAACCATAGAATAAACTGGAATATGTCACGTGTAATTTATAGCAGCAACTGCCCGGTACAAGAGCAAATGATGGAATCGGCCTTAATAAAAGAAAAAAGAAGCAGGTAATGAACATCTCAAAAGGGAATTGGACATCAGACATCGTCGACGCAGTGTTCATTCAACCAACGCTTAAGAAGATTAAAGGAAGATTATCAGCGGGGGGTGACCTAAATTGGCTTACTTGTGGACGAATCTCTTTGTATAAATACCACCTTTTCTGTAAACTTTTCTCATTCATATACCTGAAGAGAGAGACAGCAGTCTCTGAAATATAGTACTTTTCTCTCTACATTTTGGTGTTTTTATGGGCTCCTTTTATTATATATATATTATAAATATAATATATATATATATAGTATGTATATGTTGCGTGTGTGTGTGTATGTATATATAATATATTATAGATATATATATATATATATATATATATATAGATATGGGATGTATGTATGTATATGTATGTATGTATATATCTCTCTCTCTCTCTCTCTCTCTCTCTCTCTATATATATATATATATATATATATATATATATAGAGAGAGAGAGAGAGAGAGAGAGAGAGAGAGAGAGAGAGGCTACCGGGATGAAGTAAAATATGAAGATATTGAGCGTTTTTGTGCTATTTCTATACATTTCCGAAGTGCAAAGTTATTATTCTGGAAAGTGTATAGAGCGTTTATGAGAATATCTGAAGCTTTAATTTTTTCCGAACAGTAAACTGTGTCCATGTGCAGAAATGTGTGGTTTGCGGTTTGAGGGGAAAAGTTAATTTTTGTCTTTCAGTAATTTATGGCGTCTATTTATTAATGAAGTTTACGGAGGTGAGGATGATTAAAAGGAATGTGATAACATGATAATTAGAAGTTTTTTGTCAAGAAGAAGAATTCTGAAAGCGATTTTTTCTCCATCGCTTTTCCTTTAAAGGAATTCTTACTTATATATGAGGATGATGTCTCTTTGTTTGTTCGTTTTCAATGAATTTCTGATATGCATAGCTTGCTGTTTGCTCAAAAAAAAGCTAATCAAACGGTAATGTCTACCAGTGAGCTTCTCCAGGTGTTCAAATGGAAGCTTGATAACATCTCTTTGGCTGCTGTTGACTCCCTCTCCATATTTCCCTCATCAAATATATTAACTCTTGAACTCTAAGATTAATCACTGAAGAAGGGAAGATCAAGTAGTGACATTTCACCATCTCTCTCAAATCGCAAGTAAGTTGCCAGGTGATTTGGACGTAGAAATCTGACTTACATAATCGCTGCTCTCCCGCCTTGTAAGATGAAAGCTTTCTTAGGTGTTGTTGCCAGTGAGAAAATGAGAGATGTCGAATTAGTAAATGCAGATTAACATCTTTTCATAGTAACTCGTCTGAGAATAACAGTTACTTGACATGGAAGCGGTATCTCGAACTGTTTAAAAATCCAGATTAATGTCAAGTATTGCTATTGAGCATTTTGCATTTGAAAGCTGAGAAGGCAAGTAAATTTAAAAAGTAGTATTTTTCAAGAAATACTGAGTAACGAAATCATCCTTTCACTTCTCTCAGGAAACCAAAAACAAAAGTTAAAATAATATATAATTTAATTCGAAATATACAGGTTTGACAGAAATAATAATATTCTTTTTTATAAGTATATTATAAACAGAATTAACAAAGAAATGCCAGTTTTTTTATTAGAAATTATTATAATAAAGATTTAAGATTAGTTTGAAAACTCTTACTTTCAAATATAATAATATACATGTACGTATATATATATCATATATATATATATATATATATATATATATATATATATATATATATACTTATATGCTGTTGCTTCTGCAATGCATATATTCCTCTCAGTACTATGAAATGTTGTAAAAGTGTTTGCAGTATTTTCAGATTCAGTATTATTTTTGCTTAGAGTTAATATGTTCTAATAATGTGTGTTCAGAATTCACAAAAAAATATGATTTGAAGTTAAGAATAACATAGAATGTGAAGAGAGAGAAATTAGCATTGTACGTTCAAAGCTGGAAATTGCTGTCATCACTTGAGCTAAGAGGAGCTAGAGTTCTCCGTTTTGTTTTGGCATACGACGTACTTGACTTATTCCGGGCTTGTGTGTCTTCGTCAAGAAACCAAATGAAGATTTCACCATTTCTCTGTAAAGTTGCATAAACTTTCGTAAGATCGTTCTAGATGGATTCTGCCTAAAGTATTTCACTTGTCTCACATCTTTCATTTCATCTTAGCGACAAACGATTCTCTTGTATTAAAACTACCTAATATTACTGGTAAATTAACACTTATATATCTCGGTTTGTCAAAAGAGAATTTGTTGGCTCGTAAGTACCTTAAATTTGAAGTGGAAAGATTTGTAACGTCACTCAAGGGAATGACGAAACATAATTTCATTCAAGAAAATTCTATAATTATCCCTTTTATTTTAAATAATATATATTATTTATGATTGTAATCCCACTTTCTCACTAATTATTGTCTTAAAAGAGAATTATAACAATTTAGCAAAGAGACCTGGCCCCAAAACGTTTTGTTCTGTGTTACAGAAATTTTAGACAAGGTCTGAGACTTACTCTTGCATTGCAAACAAGAGCACGCTGAAGCCGTTCTCTCTCTCTCTCTCTCTCTCTCTCTCTCTCTCTCTCTCTCTCTCCTCGCACCCCATATGAGAGAATTTTGATATCACATTAATGTAAAGATTTTATACTTAGTGGCTGGTCACTCATAAATTTTAGATTTGGTATTTCTTAGATCTATTTGATATTGCCGAAGGTTTATTTGAGGAATCTTAACAGAAGTAAAAGAGTGTAACAGGCCCCTCGTGTGTAAGTGTTTATTGGTGATTTCGAAAAAGGTCTTCTAAAATTGATATACCAAGGTAAAAGTTTTTAATTTCAGTGCACTAAACTTAAAAATAAAAAGTACTTTAAATACTAAAAGTACTTAGGTTATTCCAGGGGAACTTTTTTTACCGATTTTTCACATTTTGGTGTTGGTGGATTTTTTTTTTTTTTTTTTGTGCATTTATCCATTTTTCTAATTAAATTGACTTTTTGTGCATTTATGCATTTTTCTTATTGGAGTGGGGTTTTTTATTTTGTGTGATTAATGCTTTCTTAGAGTTTTTGCAATTTTGGTATTTTCCTACATTTTTGTGTTTATATTCGCATTCACAATTTGATTAGATTAAGGGTTTTCATTAATTAATCATTGTGTATTTCATTGAGTTTAACATTTGTGAATTAATCTGCATTTACTTAGAATTCTTTTTAAATTATAGTTGTTGCTTAATAGTTTCAAATTTACTTGAATAATTAAATTTTTTGGACTAATTAATTTTCTTGAATTTTGTGATAAATTAATTTAGATTTAATTTTACTTAATTAATTCAAGAATTAATTCAACTTTGTGTTGTTTTCAAGTAACACTAAATTTCCCTGAGATTGTGAATTTCCCTTATAAATTTTGAATTTAATAAAAAAAATTTGTATCTGAAATTTTTACTGGCGTTTTCTTTTTATCACCAGTATATTTAATTTTATTAAGTAGAAAGATAGAGTGGTAATTGAGTTGTTTTCCTTCAGCTTTGTTGAAGGGAGTCAGAACCAGGGAAATACTTAGACTTTTAAAAGTTGTTGATAGAGTGATGCCCTATAATTAATTTAATTCCATATAAGATTACCTCACACCTGTTTAGTGAAGTGAGTTGGATTTATAAGTTTTTAACGGATCACTGTTGCCTTTAGAGTGTTCATTCGTATTTTATCTGTGATGAAGGTTCAGGTGTCTGGCTGTTGTGAGGTAACTATTTTATGATTGGTAAGTGTAGTAACCAGATACTTGGCACTTCGTCACAGGTCTAAATGGTGCCCAGACCCAGGAAAACAGGTCACATCATCACTTTAGCTTATACTGGTGGTGTTAGGGATATATTTTGTTAGGAGAGTGACCATATAGTTGTTTGCTTTTGCATTTATTGTTTTGAATTGTTAGTTGATAACTTAGAGAAAATGGCTCAGTTTAATGTTCAGGAATTTTTAGCAGCCCCTTCCATCCAAGTGTTATCTGAAACCACTCTGACTAAGGCACAGTGGAGTGCTTTAGCAGTGGCAAGAGGTGGTTATGTATCTACTAGTATGGTAAA
>NC_061087.1:77270818-77273318 GCF_015104395.2 Macrobrachium nipponense
AGGACTGAGAATGGAAAATGGATGTGGCAGAGAAGAGGATCTTGTGATAGGTGTGTGGTCTCAAAATGAGATACGATCAAAAATTAATTAATTGGAGGAACAGCTAAGGTAGGGGAAGTATTGAAGAATGCCTAGGAAAGACATTTACCGTAGTTTGGTTATGTAATGCGTGGAGAGATCAGTTGTGAGCATGGAGGTGAAGGGAAGGAGAAGCAGAGGAAGGCTAAAATTCAGATGGAAGAATAAAATAGCTAATGACATATGGTAGAAAAGTTTAAGGAGTCAGGATGCCTTGGACGGAGGGAATTGTAGAGGGTTGATAACCCCTTGAAGAAATGGGCAAAGCTAAAGTAACAGAAGAAAATTATGTTGGCTCCAATAATCTCATCTCAGAAATCTTGCTGGCAACTGGAAGTCTCCAGAGGACCCCGTCTGCCTCAAAGGGCGGAGGACCCTGCCTGCCTCAAAGGGCAGAGGGCCCCACCTGCCTCAAAGAACAGAGGACCCCACCTGCCACAAAGGGCAGGGGACACCGCTTGCCTCAAAGAGCAGAGGCCCCCACCTACTGCAAAAGGCAGAGGACCCCGCCTGCCTCAAAGGACAGAGGACCCCACCTGCTGCAAAGGGCAGAGGACCACCCACCTACCTCAAACGGCTGAGGACCCTTTACTTTGGAATCTGCCACTTGCTTCAAAAACTCCAAGGGATCATCTTCGGATTACTAGGGGAGAAATCCAAAGGAAAGACTTGTCTGTTTCTATATTTTTTCCCTCTACATATTCTTTAATTAAGAAGTCCGGTACTAAGACACATTTCATAATTTACGTATTAACTGTACAGTGCTTTCTTTAAAATCCTTTAAACGTCAGTGTAATTCAAGAATATTACAATAATGTTAAATAAAATTCCGGGAAATTAAGTAGGCCTTTCCTTTGGCACTCAGACTTTTCGTCCCCGGACAGTTGGTCCTCGGGCTTTTCATCCCCGGACTTATCGTCCTCAGACGTATCGTTCCCAGACTTTTCGTTTAACGGATATTTCGTCGAACAGCCGTTTTGTCGAAAAGGTGGTTAAGCAGCCAACCAGGTAATTACTTAAAAGTGTTGTTAAATGAAACATGCCATTTGTTAACAGTCAACCAGGTAATTACTTATGAAAGAGAGTTGTTAAATGGAAAATGTATATTGGTAAAAATAAAATATAAAAGTTTTAAGTAGATCATTCATCAAAGAATTTGTAAGAGTGAAGACATCCCAACTGTAAAGAAGAGCTACATTTTGTTCAATAGACTATTTTCTTTTTTTGTTATAGTCCATGGAGTTCACTTTTACTAAACGTGGTGGAAGGAAGCTACTGCACAATGGGTATGCATATACAGCTACCAAAAGGAGAGATGACATTATGTACTGGAGATGTGAAGGAAGAGGAAGATGTGGAGGGTGACTTAAGACAATGAATGTTATATTGCAAGGTGATCCACTGTCATATTCTCACCCCCCAGATGCCAGTAGAGCTGTTGTTCTCAAGATAGTACAGGAGATGAATGAAAGAGCTACTAAAACTGAAGAATTGACGAGTACTATAGTTCAGAACTGCACATCTGACTTTGGATCTCTGCCTCAGCAATCCGAAGATGATCTCTTGGAGGTTATGAAGCAAGGTGGCAGATTCAAAGTCATGGGTCCTCTGCCATTTGAGATAGGCACGGTCCTCTGCCCTTTGAGGCAGTCAGGGTCCTCTGCCCTTTGAGGCAGGGGGGCTACTCTGCCCATTGAGGCAGCCAGAATCCTTTGCCCAATGAGACAGGCGGGGTCCTCTGCCCATTAAGGCAGCCTGGGTCCTCTACCCGTTGAGCCAGGTGGGATCCTCTGCCCATTGAGGCAGGGGGGCTCCTCTGCCCATTGAGGCAAGGGGCTCCTCTGCCCAGGCGGGGTCCTCTGACCATTAAAGCAGGTGTGGTCCTCTGCCCAGGTGGGGTCCTCTTCCCACTGAGGCCGGCGGAGTCCTCTGCCCAGGTAGTGTCCTCTGCCCATTGAGGCAGGTGGGGTCCTCTGCCCTTTGAGGCAGGCGGGAGCCTCTGCCCTTTGAGATAGGCAGTATCCTCTGCCTTGAGGCAGGTGGTGTCCTCTACGCTTTGAGGCAGGTGGTGTCCTGTGCCCTTTGAGGCAGGTGGTGTCCACTGCCCTTTTAGGCAGGCACGGTCCTCTGCCCGTTGAGTCTGCCAGGGTCATCTGCCCATTGAGGCAGGCAGGGTCCTCTGCCATTTGTGGCATAAGGGTTTCCACTGCCCTTTGAGGTAGGCGGGGTCCTCTGCCCTTTACAGCAGGAGGGATCCTCTGCCCTTTGCAGCAGGTGGGAGTACTCTGCCCTTTGCGGCAGGTGGGGCCCTCTGCCCTTTTAGACCGGCAAGGTATTCTGACCTTTGAGGCAGGCAGAATCCTCTGTCCTTTGAGGTAGGCGGGGTCCTCAGCCCATTGTGGCAGGTGGGGTCCTCTACCCT
>NC_061087.1:77278318-77293318 GCF_015104395.2 Macrobrachium nipponense
GGGCGCGAACCATCGACACCTACAAATCCAGGACGCACAGTGAAGCCTTAGACCACACCGCCACTGCAAGAGGCTATAAGTTTATGATGCCTCTCACCTACAAATACCTGTCACTCTCAGGTATTCGTTGTTTGGAGACTGCATCAACCCACCTCGACCTCGGTAACATTGTAGTGCTTTTGTCCACACATAGCCATTATATGAGTCATATCACATTACCATGATTCATATACATGCATCTAGCTACAAATGTTCTTTAATATCTAATTCGCTCTACCTCGGTAATGTGATATGACTCATATAATGGCTACATGTGGACAAAAGCACTACAATGTTACCGAGGTCGAGGTGGGTTGATGCAGTCTCCAAATAACGAATACCCGAGAGTGACAGGTATTTGTAGGTGAGAGGTGGCATAAACTTATAGCCTCTTGCGGTGGCAGTGTGGTCTAAGGCTTCACTGTGCATCCTGGATTTGTAGGTGTCGATGGTTCGCGTCCGTGAGCCGACAAATCTCTTATCGACTAAAAAATTCCCTTTCGGTAATATATTTGAAAATACATTAATTCCACGGTAGAGCGAATTAGAAATTAAAGGACATTATTAGCTCGGTATATATATATATATATATATATATATATATATATATATATATACACACACACATACTAGATGGGGAAACCAGCAAAGTGCGGTTCACCAAGTAAGGTGTCATTTGGGAAAAACTCTCTATCACGAAAGTTCACAAAATGTTCCAAAAGCTCCACAATAATCCAAAAATTAAAGTTTTGTGTATAACTTTATAAAAACTTTACAAATACTTTCGAACTCTTCTCTGGGTTCATCTTCAGTCCAAATGAATATTTTTTTCGTGCAATGCACTGTCGGAAACCTAAAGAACAAAATACAAAATTGCTGAAGGTTGTTGACACCGGTAGTTAGCTCACAAATAGACAAGGAGAAGAAGAATGAGGGCAGTTATCCTTGCTAGGTGATTTCCTTCCTATTAATATTCCTGGCTGCAATTCTGCTCAATCGCCGTATGGGTTGAGGAGGCGTAGATTGGGCACCGTAACCAGACTCCCCCGTAATCACACTCCCCAGGGGCAGCGGTTACCTCGACAGGGAGAGACAAGGCAGAAGCAACGTCAGGAGAGGGAAAAACAGAGCCTGTCCTAAAGTTAAAACCTTTTAGAAAACTACTCACAAATGGGTCTCATTGACAATTTGTTAATATTCATATTGTGAGTAGGTTTTTAAAAGATTTTAACTTCAGTACAAGCTCTGTTTTTCCCTCTCCCAATGCTGCTTCTGCCTTGCCTCTCCCTGTCCAGGTAACCGCTGACTGTGTTGTAAGAAAAATACACGAAATTTTAATTTTTATATTATTGTGGATCTTTTGGAACAAATTAAGGTCTCGTCGTTATTATAAATTTTTAATTTGAAATTTGAGCTAAGGATGATAGTGCTGAAAAATTCATTCCAGAGACTGTAGGTTTAAACATACTATCACAAAAACAGTATTTTTCGTAATGCAAATTTGTACTCATAATCTGAAAAATATTTATGCTACTTAATAGATCCAAAATGGATGATCTGTACACTCGATTCGTGATGTATGAATAGAAATTTTTTGTTCGAATAAAACCTCGTTTATTCGAATTAGAAAAACTTTGCTTCCATTTTTACTCACATGTCCATGTATCAGTAGCAGTGGATCCCCGTTGCTGAATATTTCTGTTCTCTCTCCAATTGAAAATCTAAATAATAATGTAATATTGAAATACTCTTGCGCTGATGCTAAACTTCGTGTTTTCTGGAGATGAGGCTTATGGGAACGATAGAGTTGTTTGTCTGTTTTTTATACATCGTCGTGGTCGTTGGAAATATTTGAACGTTACAAAAATTCTTATCAATCTCTTGATAAGAGATGCGTACAAAATGTAAGTCTTTAGGTTTAAGAGAGCCGTAAAAATTGGTCTTGTGAAAAATACTTGATTATTAGAACAAAACGGACTTACTCGTAGATAAAAGATGCGTACAAACTGGAAGTCTTCAAGGGCAAGAGAGGAGAGAAAAACAAGTGGCCATGTGAAATTCCGTAGTTCTAACTCTCCAACCGGCTCCAGAGCCCTTGAGGTCTGGGCATTGATTAAGAGCGCTGCCGTTTTTTCTCAGATATCTCAGATTGCAGCCGAGATTTTTCTCCAGAAGTAGATTGCAAACATTGAACTTAATTAAACATTCTGGGATGCGGTACAGTTACTGAAAATATTGCTGAATGAAAAACTCGTGGTTTTTGGATTGGAAATTATATTGCGTTGGATATGGAACGCAAGATGGGCTTTGATTGCACAATATCCGAAAAAGAGATGATCACTTAGAGTAATAATATTTAATTGGTTTTAATTCGCTGTAACAAAAAGGTTTAATATAAAAGGATTTTTCATATGCGACTTTTCATGTGTCCGTTCAAATCAGCTTTTGTAATATTACGAATATATCACGATATAAAATCTAGCCATATCTGTATAAAAGACGGAAAAGCGAAATACTCGTTTCTTTAGCTGATAGAGAGCAAATGAATATCGCAAATGGGAGATGGAAAACATCCGGTTACGATGGAAGCACTGCAGAGATGATTTTAGATGAAAAAGAAATGACCCCATCGTACGCTACCAGACTGTTTTGCAGAATAGGGAATGAGGAAACAAAACTGGTCAATTTGAAGTCAAATTAGAGATACCAGAGAAAAGGGACCCTGACAAAATTTAGTAACTATAGAGGTATTACACTCAAGTCGGCACTTCCGTCAGCCATGATGAAGTTCATTCTTAAAAGACGGGAGAGAGATATTGATAAGATTCTTCAAGATAAACAAGTTTTAGAAAATGGGAGGAGTTGCACAGAACAGATAATTGTTAAGACAAACTGAATACTAATGGCGTCTCGTCAAGTGACTGTTCAGTAAAAAGTGACTTGCTACAGAGAAATATCATGTCACTTTTGTTCTTCCTCACCCTCCTCCTAGATTGCATAGTGAAAAATTGATTGGAGATGGATTAGAATGTTTAGATTGGTGCAGCGATAGAAACTATACTCTGTTTTTTTCTATCTGTCCATCCGCCTGTGGTGTTTTTGTATGGTAACACTGCGTCCCGGGCTTTAGATAGTTACGCTATGTGTAAGTTTTAGGTAAATAAAAGGATATCTGGGTGTACATTTGCAACTGAAAAGTGTTTTAATAATTTACTGTATGCGAATTACACCGTTAATATTCGAAATAGGATATTATTATAATCGTTGAATGTAAGCTGAATGTAAGTCTAAAGCCCGGGACGCAGTGTTACCATACAAAAACACCACAGGCGGATGGACAAATGGAAAAAACAGTGTATAGACAAACTGTGATTACTGTGATGTTACTGTTTTAATTAGGAAAACACAACAAAATTTAGAAAATGCAGCATAATTCCAGAGTGGTAGGACTCCAGATCAGTGTAAGAGGAACATAAATAATAAATATTTATGACAATATGTTGAAAGATTTTATGGACTTTAATCTTTCGAATTTTTGGAACAGTTATACCCAACATATATATTATGAGATTGGTTTTAGTGAAATTAAAAAGCGGCAGATCGAAATATAAGGTTTGAAAATCAGTGACAAAGTAAGTGTGTATATTAGTCCAGTATGATCTATATTGCTCTGCAAATGTGAACTAAAGAATGATTTGAGAATAAAACTTTAATAAGGATATTAGGAATAGTATAGTGGGGAATTGTATAGAAATCATTCCATAAAGGAAACTGCAAATGTTCCACGTGCAAATGACGTAATGATGGAAGGGAGTAACGATGGCCTGGACATGGCCTTCTCAACATCGTCTGGAATACTTGTATTTAAGAGTGTTAGCTGGGCTCCTGTGGGTATCGGAAGAGCTGGAATGCACAGACCTACTTGGATGAGATCTTTGAGACGGGAGTGTGACGTCGAGGAGGTATGCGGAAGTTAAAGCAAAGGAAGGTCATTTACGGTATTTGAAGGAGGCACTTTGCATCTCACAGCACTGGAGACGATGATGATGATGATGATAATGATGATGATTATGGTGCCATTATAAATGACGAGGCACATGATGAGGAGCCATCAAACCCAGAAGACAAAATAATGAAACCAGTTGAGGAATCAGGTAAAAAATGCACATGGAGATAACGGAACTACTTCTATGGATACAAGGTTTAGAACACGGGGATCAAGACTAAAAGTAATGATTATGTTCCTTGTGTGTTCCAACCCAAATTCAACTTGAGCTCATAATAGGAAATATGTCATGAAAATGAAAAAAGATGAGCTGCATTCTACAAATGACCGAATCATAGGGATAACTTGCAATTGAACAAAATTGACCAGGGATGTTTTATTTTATGAACTTTGGGTAAGAAGAAATACAGAAGCGAGAGTGAGGACAGAGAAGAGGAGAGATAACGGAAATGCAGCCATTTTTCCACTCCGCCAAGAGGCTGTGAGTATCTTATTAAGTGTTGCATTAGACTGTTGGAAATCGCGAGTCTTAGTTTTGACCCGGGTGAATATGCATTTGGTAAAAGAAAAAGAATTAGAAGCAAATAAAGAAGGATTTTACATGTTTTTTGGGGGAAGCTAGAAAATGGCATTAGGGTGAAGTTTCCATTGTACTGTACAGTTGAATAAGAATAATAAATTTTTTAAGCCCTGCTATTTATGCTGACCATATGTGTAATCGATTGCACGCTTCGTCTTACCGGAATCAGTGTTCTGTAAACAATTCTTTAATATCTCAGTGATGAGTAGGGTAATATGTACTAAAGGCGCATTTTTCCTTTTATGTAACGTGTTGGGTAATATTAATAGGCCTACCGATACGAATGGGAAAAATGTGCCGATAGAATAATAAGCATTGCCGTTTTTATTTCCCAGCTTGTCGTAAGTTTACGGACATGCATAGAATCCTTAATTAAATAAACAATCTGATTCATTATATAAATAATATTCAAAAATTCTTTATATCTTAGTTTCTGTATTCGGTCAGAGATTATTTTCCATTTAGTTTTAGTAATCTTTTCGTATTGTTGTTCTGGAACGTTTTGCAACTACCTTGTACTAACATTCGAGGAATAAATAAATAATCGCTTAATTCACGAAATATGAAAGATCATTAAATCAAAGACTCTTCTTGAAGTTTCCAAGTGATTGATTATTATTGTTTTAACCGTTAAAAATGACTTTCTCGTGAGTACTCATCAGTTAGACTAGTTATATTCATTTGTAATCTGTTCGTTGTACGTCTCTTTTCTTACTTTCTTTTTTGACTTATGAACTCCAAAAGTTACGTATTTGTTATAATAATAATAATAATAATAATAATAATAATAATAATAATAATAATAATAATAATAATAATAATAATAATAATTCCATCTTTTCGTACTGAATAGTAAGACCCAATTAGAATGTCACCGGACAGAAGCGTGGTGACATCATTTTTAGACTCCAGTCACGCGAACTTCTTCAAAAATTCCTGGGAATTCATTACGAAAAGTGAAGGGTCAGGAAGAAAGGGAAAGACGTGGCAGAGCTCATTCCTCAAGAAGAGGGATGGAAATTAGGTTTTAAAACCGAGCAGAGGATGTGATTAGGGAATGAATGCAAAATTGAACTTCACGTGAAAACCTTGGGCTTCGGTAATTTCTGAGAATGCGCCGAAGAGAGAAATACTGTTCGGACTCTTCACGTAATTAGTTAATTAGGGTAATTGTCTCTGACGTCATTGCTGAAAGTTAATGTATTTCATTGTTAAGCCTTATGACGTAGGATAGCTCTTAATGAAACATAAGATTCTCAAATTAGATAATGCGTATGTAACACCATTAAAAGAAAATTAAGTCAAGTTTTTATTTGAAGAATGGCAGACTAAAATAGACTGTATACAGAATTATTTATAAAAACTGAAACGTTTCACAAACTTCTTAATTGACAACCGAGTTGCTTTCATAAAATACAGCATTGTACATGTTGACTAAGGAACCACGTAACTGGCCGGATCATGTCAAAATTAGCGAACCCACTATTTTTCAAGACAGTATTAAACCAGTTTAGTTTATATATATGTATATATATATATGCACATTATATATAGACTTCAGGGGTTCCATAATACACATGTTACAAGGCCAAGTTTATTAATAAAAAACGTTTCGCACTAATGACTCAGTGCATCATCAGTCTGTGAAAAGTAAAAGACACAATAAAATACATTATTAGCATAAAAGGAATCCACAGTGCAATTAAAATTTACAACCTAAGACAGTAAAAAGTAAAAGCATAAAAAGCACATAAAATAGTAAACAAAAAGAGACTACTAAAACACCAACCGTCCATAAGCAGGAGAGAAGAGGGAATGACATACAATGGCGTCCAAGGCCAGACGACAACTATGCCAGATACAAAGTTGCTGAGGAAGTATTACTATTGAGAGAGGGAACCAGTCTTTTAATATATAACGATTCTTAACTTGTTAATTGGCCTGGGTCCCTTACATAACCAATTATTGAGAAGTGTTGCTGCAGGACTTCGGTTTTACATATTGCGGTATGATTTTTGATATTAGGAAATTCTGGCTGCTTCAGTCTTTGGCCATTGCGAAAGCTAAAGCCCAAATGGCTGCAATATCTGACCTGCAGTAACCTCCACGTCGATCCAACGTAAGAGCCCGGACATCCAGGGCATGTGAATGTATAAACCACATTGGATCGCATGAAGGACTGCAGGCGATCTTTGAAATTAAAAAAATAATCCTATTGTACATGGGTTGTTGGAAATAAGTTTGCCTTTAAGACAGGGGATTTCCTATTCAATTATTCGTGTGAGATTTAAGAAAGACTTGGAGTCAGACATATACGGGATTGAGGCATAGAATAATTTTTTGGGAACATCAAAGTTGACAGTTGGAGGTTGTAAAAATTGTATTGATTACTTATTGGTGATTTTATGAACTATATCTTGTGGATAGGAGTTAGTCTTGGAAAAGTTAAACAAAAAGACTATTTCTTTGTAAAATATTTGCCAAGTTGGAGAATATTTTAGAGCTCTATGGACCAAAGTGTAGATGGTATTAATTTTGAAAGAGTATTGACAAGAGCTAAAGTAGTTATTGGCTAAGCCCTTATATGTCCGCTTTCTACAAACAGAAGTAGTACTACCACCACCCCCCACCCCCCACCCCCTCCTCTCTCTCTCTCTCTCTCTCTCTCTCTCGCTCTCTCATCTCTAAATTCCGTTCTTCAGGCCTTCTCTCTCTCTCTCTTCTCTCTCTCTCTCTCAACGTCAGCATTAAAAGTGAATAGAGATTTTATATTATATACATATATATGTATACATATACATACATACATATATATATACATATACGTACATATCCATACATATGCACATAATTTATGCTATTTGGACATATTTCCTCTCTTATGCAATTTCTATTGAAGTTAATGGAATTGTTCGGAGAAACTATCTTTTTATCAAGACTTTGAATTAGTCTATATTTATTTTTCTCTTCAGGTAAGCTTCTCAGGAATAAGAACAAATTATTCATGATACTCCCCATTTACTTATTCTATTGAACGAACCGCCTCCTCTCTCGTCACTGGCTTCTTCAGGACTGAATTACAAATTGACATTCAAGGTTTTTTGCTTTATTACATCAAGGAAATCAAAGGAATCCGTGAGAATTCGAAGCGACAGAACACCTACCAGCAAAGGAGCAAATCATGATTATCGGCCAGAGACAGGAATCACGCCCACGCCCTTTGCGGCATGCCGTGGTGTACCAGGAACGCCCATGCTGTTGCCCAGACCACACACAGCGAGAGAATGAGGCCCGCCAACCAATAGGAATTCAGCATCCTAATGATGTCATGTTTAAAAATTAGGCATAGAGGTAAAAGCCCACATGTATTAATAGAAGCCATGTCTGTCAATTTGTAATTCAATCCTGAAACGGTCCGTCGACTAGAAAAAGTAAATGGAAAGAATCATGAATAATTCTTCCTTATTCCCGAGAAGCATCCTTGAAGAGGAAAAGAAGTAGAAAAGTTAAGCATATCTTAGATCAACCAGACCACTGAGCTGATTAACAGCTCTCCTAGGGCTGGCCCTAAGGGTTACATATTTTTACGTGACTAGGAACCAATTGGTTACCTAGCAACAGGACCTACAGCTTATTGTTGGATCCGAACCACGTAATATCAAGAAATAAACTTTTAGTCACCTGAAATAAATTCCGCTGATTCCTCTTTGGCCAAACAGGAAGTCGAAATCGGTTGGCGAGCACGTAAACCACTCGTCCAATGAGGAACTACATAGTATAGCAGACTGATTCAAAATCTTCATGAAACGACAGTATCTTCGAAAAATACTTATAACTTCAGTGGAATTATTGACTGTTACCACACACACACACACACACACACACACACACACACACACACACACATATATATATATATATATATATATATATATATATATATATATATATATATATATATATGTTACGGCCATTTTGCAAAATTGGTCTTTTTACAAAATTGCCGGCCATTATGCAAAAAGACCAAATTCGTGGTCATTTTGCAAAATGACCTAAATTTCTCAACATTTTGCAAAACGACCAAGATTTTGGTCAGTTTACAAAATGTCCATACAGCAAGCAGCCAGATGGAAAAAAAAGCGAGGGAATGATAAAACGTAGAGAACATAAAAAATTTTATTCATTTTCAGAAAATACAACTTTCAAATACATCAAAACGTATAAAGTTTTAGCAAGTAACTAGTTGTATGCACACAAAGTACTACGTTGGTCGTCTTCTCCTGGCTTTCAGCAGTGCCTTACTGACAACAGTGTCACCAGTCAGCTCCCATTACTATTGTGGAGAGAAGGAGAGAGAGAGAGGGGGAGGGGGGGGAGATAGGGGGCGGGGAGGATAATAAGTGAATGATCGACAATTATACAGTGCAATTACCCGTAGTGGGAAAAGAGTAAATGAACCAGTAAATGAACCAATATTATAAGAGATGATTTACAGAAGTTGGTCGTCTTCTCCTGGCTTTCAGCAGTGCCTTACTGACAACAGTGTCACCAGTCAGCTGCCATTACTATTGTGGAGAGAGAGATGGGGGGGGGAAGGGGGGGAGGGGGGGGCGATAATAAGTGAATGATCGACAATTATACAGTACAATTACCCGTAGTGGGAAACGAGTAAATGAACCAATATTATAAGAGATGATTGGCAGAAGTGAATGACAAGCTTTTTTTCCATCTGGCTGCTTGCTGTATGGAGATTTTGTAAACGGACCAACAATAATACTGTTTATTTTGTAAACTGACCAAAATCTTGGTCGTTTTGCAAAATGTGGAGAAATTTAGGTCATTTTGCAAAATGACCACGAATTTGGTCCTTTTGCATAATGACCGGCAATTTTGTAAAATGACCAATTTTGCAAAATGGCCGTAACATATATATATATATATATATATATATATATATATATATATATATATATACATGAATATAATGTGTGTATTGTGTGCGTGTATAACATTTGAAAAAATAATTGTGCATACATTATATATATATATATATATATATATATATATATATATATATATATGTGTGTGTGTGTGTGTGTGTGTGTGTGTGTGTGGGTGCATAACATTTAACAAAACAATTCTTCTAATTTTGTTGTCTAATAAAAGGCAGAAATCTCGTGCGAAGGTTGAGATTACAGTAATAATAATTCCAGCTTACTGTTTTCATTTATTCAAGAACTACGGGTAGTAAACGGATTACGAGGGAGGTTAACGTGTAAATTTCACACGAGGTGCATCATTTTATCTCTCTGATGTCGAATCTGTGCTTCCTTAACCGCTCGGCAAATTATGATTTTGTTATGGACTACTTTTATTGCCTTTACGACTTTACAAAAATATTTGTGAATGTGTAATGATATTCCAACATCCATCTTCAAAAGTCTTGTCGAGTACTGTAAGTATACAGTGCAATGTAAAATGCTTCGATAACGAGTGATAAGTAAACAACTTATTACCAGCCTCACTACCGGAAACCCTCTGCCTTTATTCTTTTTCGTAAACAGGGAGAAAATGAATCTCAGAATATAATGAAGTCATGTACCCTCGTGTTATTTCGCTCGCTCCTCTGCGCATTGAATATTTAGACCTAATTAAACGGCGACAAAGGAAGGGCGACGAATCGTTCTCTGAATTCCGGAAATCGTCGGAACTTTTAAGAAGAAGAAAAAGAAAGCGTGTTTTCACTTTTGTTGAGTCTCAATGATTTGCAAAGGATTATGGGAATCTTTTCCACGAACTTCACTAAATTGTTAGTTAAACGAGGGAAATTTAAAAATTTCTTGAAAAGAGAGATAATGATTGCGTAAAGCACTAAAAAGCTAAGTGCATTTAATTTCCTAAACAGGATGAAGGTGGAGAAATAAAAGTGACGGACGTAAAATTTCGGAAATATTCCACGAAGCTTGAAAAGGAAAAGATATTTTTGTTTAATTTGTGCGACTGAAGCCGGAGAAGAGAATAGAGGGACGATATCCGCGGTACCTGATGAAGATTTACGGAGAAAAAGACACGAAATAAGTTTCAACCTGATTAGTATGGATAATGGAGAAGATGAAGCATTACAGCTGAGGAAAGTTGGCACAGAGAAAAAAAAATCTATGCGAGAGAGGGTAAAGAACAGTATTTCTAGAGCAGTGGTTCTTAACCTGGGGGTTGCGCACCTCTAGGGTGGCGTCAGCAATTTCCAAGGGAAGCGAGAGCCCTAGGGAAAAATGAAAAAGAAAATTATCTAATTGTATTTGTCATTCTCTTAACACGAGTGTGGAACTAATATTCAGGAGTTTATGAATAATTCAAACGGATGGCCATGTAACGCTAGTTTCCTATAGTTTACTACTCTGGTCAGGCTCGTTGGGGCTACCATGTTTCTTAGTGATTGACCTCCCTCCCTATCCCTCGTAACCCCTTCTCTTTCTCATTTTTTTTCTTTATATCTGGGAGGGAATTTTACTCGTAGATGCAAAGGGGGCGTGAAATAAGGACCAACTCTTAGACGGGGCGTGGTAATGAAAAGGTTAAGAACCACTGTTCTACAGAAAGAGCTAGAAAATTAATGAAAAAAATAGGAAAAAGTGGTCGCTGTGTAAGAAAGGTTATATATAGTATGAAAGACTGGATAAAGAATTGAAGAAAGACGCTCACGAAGCTAGAGAGACGAACAGAAGAGCATCAAAGATCATATGTGTATCTTAGTGAGATGTAAAGAAATAAATCATAAACAGAAACATCATAAAGTAATAAGCAATGAGACTCGCTATTTCGTGAGAACAAAAGAACTCGAAAAAACAAAACGAAGCGAAAGTATCAACATAAAACCTCGGTAACCAACCATTAATTACATTAGACATATGTAAGCAGAGAATTGACTCGGAATAATTAAGACCGGCTCTTGAAAGAAGTATTTCGTCAGATATGACGGGATCACGTTGCTCACGTATTGGAGATGAGATGATGAGCTCTTGGACTTGCGTCGTCCTCTCGGTCTTTTGGTTGCCTCGGAGAGGAAAAAAATAGGCCAATGAAAATGTCTGGAAAAAATCCTCTCTTGCGGTTCTTACTACGTCTGTGCAAATGAGGCACTCGTGATTAAAAGAAGGAAAACTGTGCTGAAGGAGAAGAACTTTTTTCCGGCGCAAGTAAATTAATAGATATGATAATATTTACCAAGACTGCTACGGTATCTTTCAAGTCAAGGCTGATAGTTGTAGCGACTTAGTTTATTAAGTATAATAAATTTTGTTTTATGCATAACGACATTAAGGATAAATACAGCTCTGACGTTTGTATTTATTAATTTTTTTATTACCAGTACCGATGCTGGTATGAAATATCTTAAAAAGGCTCAAAATTAGAGTAACGAATTGTGGCCAACACGAAGAGAACAGGATAAGTAACTGTACGAGTAAGATGATATGCTGTTAACTTTCTTTCTAAGCCACTTAGCTAAAACTTCACGTTTATGTTCTATTTGGAGACTAATATGAATGTCAGAATAAAATTAACCCAAAATAGCACTGAAGAATCGTCTATGCGATTGTAATAATATATAAAAATACTCCTTTCCATGTTTTACAGTCATTAAGTAATTCCATGATTATTTTCTAAATCTTTCTTCACAGTCAAACGTACACTGAAAGCAAACATTCAGTGAAAAACTGATGGAAAAATTTCTCAGTATTATAACAAGGTATGATGAAAAGAGTGATTGTGGAAACTGGTTATACATACTGTTTCACTCATTAAAATACAACACAGTGGTGTCTGGCTTTGAAAAATATTAACAACATTGGGAATCCAGGTCTTGAAACCCATTCTACATACTAATGAATTATATTCTGTAGAAGTGAGTCAACATCTGTATTCCGGTTAAAACACATGTAGCGTGCTACCAATTGTGTCTTTATGCTAAAAAAAAAAGCCAGTGGAAAATTTACAAACAAAAAACCATACAGAACACACAAGGCGTAAACACGTTGCTCAGAAGAATAAACTTGGCTTTTCAATTTCTCGAATTCAGCGTTGCATAAAAAAATGTTGTATGAGACTCCTCTTTTATATTGTTTTTTTTTTTCTTTTATGAATGTTTGAGCACTACACGGATATGTTTGTGGAAAGTAGTAAACGGAAATTAATTCTCGGGTAAACGTCCAAGTTAACCGCTTCTTATTTTCTATTTAGGAAACACGTTTTTCATTTTATTAGTGTAATAATGCAGCTCGGTTTTTTAAGATTCAGAGCCGTTATATATATATATATATATATATATATATATATATATATATATATATATATATATATATATATATATATATATATATATATATATAGATATATATATTATATATATATACGTGTATATATATATATATATATATATATATATATATGATGAACATTATTATATGTGCATATATACACAGATATGTATTCATACTCAATTTGCACATACATACATACTTATATATACCCCCTATATTAATAATATATATATATATCTATTAAATATATATTTAACATATAGATAATATATATATATATATATATATATATATCTACATATATATATATATATATATATATATATATATATTATATATATATATATGGTTCAAATCGAGAGATAGGAGATATTGCATGATGTTTCCAAGGTCACTTTATGCCAATATGTTTCGTGTTTGTAAAGGAAGCTTCCCTAATAACCCGATGATCTTTTGCTGTGCTAACGGATATAGAGACTCAAGTTTTTCTTCACAGTAAAATATTGTTGTGGGTTATGTCACGGATGTATTATGGATATACTTAAAATATGTTGACTCTTTGCATCCTCTTGATTATTTATTATGCAGTCTGGGCTTTTTTACACTATGGCTGCAGACATGCTGCGCACCATTGTCAGGAAATTATTATATCTGGTTGATAAAACATATATTCGTTGTACCCATACCTTAGTCGGTCTTGAAGAAACAAGAAAAGAAATTATATGGCCATTGGAGTATTTCATTGTCTAGGAAGACTGAAAATATGTTTCTGGCTCTAATTATTCGGTAAAAGAAAGTGGAAAATATTGATAGGAATTATTCTAAAAAATAGTCCGTAGCCTTGGAAGAAAACGAAAGACTTCCCTTCAAATTTGTTTAAGCACGAAAAACATAAATATAAAAATGTTGAAAACAAAATTGTTTTTCATGTGTTACATGATGGCCCTCGTTGAAGCCCTAATATGCTTCCTTGTAGATTAGTGCGTTTTTCTAACCTTCAACAATGACTTTTGGAGTAAATGAGCGCTCATGCAAGTTTTGCTCTTTTATGAGAAAATATAACTCAAGGTATTTTCTTTATAAAAAAATATCTCGTATTCGAAATCAGGGGAGGAAAAGATGTCAGAAGTGAAAATGTTTGCTCATTCTCGTGGCTATGAGTCGCGGGTACAAAAAATTTCTTGAACTAATAGGCCTCGAAAATTTTCTCCCGAGTGCCTCTGCGGAATTCGTGTTTCTTATCTCGGTTCTATTTATTTTCCCTTCTTCGTCTAGTCTAGGAAAACAAATGAGCAAGAATACGTTTTCAGCATTTCTTTCGGACTCTTTTTATCAAGTGGCCATTATGTGTTTTGATGCATTTTCCGTCGAAAACAACTTCCGTTTCCGTTGATCTAAATTCTTTTTTTTTTTACCCACCTCTCTCTCTCTCTCTCTCTCTCTCTCTCTCTCTCTCTATTATTTTTTCCTAATCTTCATTATGCAAAAAACATTTTTACAGTTCCTGATATATACGCTGAGAGACGAAAATGAAATGCATTTGGACGCATTAGTGCATGGAAAGGTAGGTACCGTTTTCCACGGGCCAGCCTCATCTCAAATTACAAGGTTCTTACAATTGGAGGAAATTGCTTTGTAAATTTGACCTTTGAGGCTTTCTGTGGGAATTACGACGTATTTTTAACCGTGGTAATCTGAACCTTCCCATTGTGATTTAATAAAGAACACACTGACCTGATTAGCGATAGGACTCGGTTTCTGTTCTATGCGAAAATGGAGTGATCTGGACCCGTTTCTTGTAGAAACAAAATGTGAGGGATCTTCAGCTTTCATGGGTTAAACCTGGCCAGCGATATAAAAGGAGGAGGAGAGAGAGAGAGAGAGAGAGAGAGAGAGAGAGAGAGAGACAGACAGACAGACAGAGACTACATCAGAAGAATGGTTTCACTGGTGGGGTGAGTATTACTAATTTTGAATATCATGATATATGTATTTCAAAGGAGAACAGATCATTTACATCTCTCTCTCTCTCTCTCTCTCTCTCTCTCTCTCTCTCT
>NC_061087.1:77298318-77358318 GCF_015104395.2 Macrobrachium nipponense
TCGAAAGCGTGACCCACATCTGGGCATCTGCATTAGAAATGGCGGTAGGAGTGAGACAGCAAGCCAACACGATTCTGATGAATTGACTCCAATTATGCCTCTGTCTTATTCCACCATTTCTTGTGATATTCAGCGGCCCAAAGGCCGAGTCTTGCGCTGTTCGTTATGTAGGTTTGCGAATAGAACGACGGAAATTCACTCTCGGTGAGATATTATTGTTGTAGCGAGCACAACAGCGCCGGAGAGCTTGTCAGACAACGCTCTTATGCATTTAGGAATTCGAGTGTTTGTATTTCAGGCCGTGAGAGAGAGAGAGAGAGAGAGAGAGAGAGAGAGAGATCCTGGACGAGCTTACCTCTGCGGATTTGAGAGATAGATTGCTTTAGAGAGGAATCGTTTGAGAGATAAATAAATTCGTTTAGCCTATTACAGAGAGCAGCTGAATGATGTTAGGTTCCGATCGAAATCAGAATTCGCCTGACTATTCCTATTCATGTAATCAAATTCTTCTTCAGACGCTTAATCCTGTTGTGCATACATGTTCAGGGATCCGAATGGGAAATATATTTTCCTATTTTCTTATTGGCTTAGGGGAAGAGGTATCGTTGGATTTTCATTCGAGCGAGACGGGAAATTATTGCACAAGCTTAAAAACAGAGACACCAAAAATCTAAATAGATTAATCTTCAAAATACTCTGGGTTCAGCTTTGCTCAGCTTCAACAATCTGGAATAGAATAGAATATATAGAATTTAAGCCAAAAGCCAAGCAATGGGACCTATGAGGTCATTCAGCGCTGAAAGGAAAACTGACAATAAGAAGGTTTGAAAGATGTAACATGAGGAAAACCTCGCTATTGTACAATCAAACAATTGTTAGAGAGGGTGAAAAGTCAGATGGACAAAAGAGAATATGAAGGGAGGTACAGTAAAAGGAATGAAAGAGGTTGCAGATTGGGGCCGAAGGTACACTGCAAAGACCCTTAAGTAATGCCTACAGTGCACCACGTGAGGTGCACTGAAGGCGCTACCCCCTACAATCCGGGGACCAGCAGTAAAGAGAACGTCATCATGAAATGCTATTAATAAAACGGAATGAACTGATCAACGGAAAGAAAGTGTAATGTCTTTTCAATGTAAATGAAATCCTCAATAAAAAAAAACCTATTGGGTGGAAGGTGACAAGCCGTTCTCAATTAAATTCTTTGCCTAATAAAGATCAAATGAAATCTGTCTTCGATATGAAGATAAAGATGAAATTATATAAATTCTTAACATACTTCTCGAACGTTGTTTACCCCTACGTAAGGTAGTGCGTCCACTATAGCTGAAGCAGTTCCAGTTACCCCAAAAATATTTTGCTTTAAGCATCCTGTTCAGTTATTGTCCACCGGTTTAACTCAATATATCTCTAGAGCTGTTTTTTCTATTTTATTTTATTTTTTTATTGTTTGAGTGGGTCTCTACTGTATGCAAACACTAGAAGCCAATTTTGATGAGATTAAATTTTCATTGGTTAAGAGTTAATATGAGACCATTATTATTATTATTATTATTATTGTTATTATTATTATTATTATTATTGTTTTTGTTGTTGTTGTTGTTGGTTTTGTTGTTTTTATATATGTCATGCTCTGTCCTCCATAAAAAAAGTCAGAAAACAAATTTTAAAACACTTTACTCTAAAAAGAAATAGGTCTGAATTCATGAGAGAATTCTCCCCTTAATATTTTCTCTGCCTTGTTATGTAAGAGAATGATTTTCCTTTAAAGGAAAACGAAGGCGGACAAAAACAGCTTAAATTCTTGTTACTGTTCATATTGGAACGGCGGCCCCTTGCGAGGCAGAAGTAAATCACTAATGGTATTTCCATTGATGTGGTCCAGAAATAACTCTGATTTGTCAGGGTTGCTGCTTTTATTCTTAAAAAGGTTGTCTTTATTTAATTCAGGTGTTTTTTGACCGCCATTTTTTGTTTTCTGTAAAAAGAAATTGTTGAGCTGCCTATTTGTCTGTCCATCCGCACTTCTTCTGTCCGCCCTCAGATCTTAAAAGCTACTGAGACCAGAGAGCTGCAAATTGGTATGTTATCATCCACCCTGCAGCCCTCTAGCCTCAGTAGTTTTTATTTCATTCTAGGTTAAATTTAGCCATGATCGTTCATCTGGCACCGCTATAGTTGCCTACAATACAGACCACCACGGGGTCGGGCCTGAAAGTTTCAAGGGCCGCTGCTGAGAGTTACGTGGGCCGTGGACTACCCGTGCATTTGGCCGTTGACACTGAACTAAATTCATCAAAACAACCGACACCTGTTGGTTTACCTCCCGCAAGTATTTGAAAGGCAGAGTCTATCTACTTTCTTGAGGGATATATATATATATATATACACATACATACATACATACATGCATACGCGCGCGCGCGCACACACGCACACACACACATGCACACACACACACACACACACACACATATATATATATATATATATATATATATATATATATATGTGTGTGTGTGTGTGTGTGTGTGTGTGTAAATAAATTCTGTTAAAACAGGATACTTCTCAAGTATAAAAGGCCCATTAAAACACTCTGGTATAAAGCTAAGGACTATATTTCAGTGGACTGCATCCCACCCTTTCGTGAAATGAATGACAGAAGACGTTACATTTGCAAAATATACAGTAGGAGATCTGTCCTTAGGTGATTCCTGGGGTCACCGCTAAACCGACGTTCGTTCTGTCAATTTTCTTTATCCTCCTCATCGTTGCCTTATGGGAAGATATTGTCTATATGGTCAGAGTCCCAGGCTCCATTGGAAAGGTTGATCCTATTTCTTGTTATTATATCAGTGAAGATTCTACCATCTGACATTTGTATCAACAGCTGCTTTTGTATAAAATTCGGGATGAGTTCTAATCTATGGTATGGTTCACGTTATTTATATGATGGAAAATTGCTGAACTATGTCCATATCTAACATAACAAATTTTATTCAAAAGCAGCTGTCGATACAAATGGCAGATGGTAGAATCTTCACTGACAAAACAAGATAATAGGATCAACCACTTCAGTGGAGCTCAGGACTCTGAGCATGTAGACAATATCTTCCTTAAGGCAACTACAAATCAGATTAAGACAATTGACAGAACCAACGCTGGCTTAGCAGTGACCCCAGGCATCACCTAATGGCATGTCTCCCACCATAGATTTCGCAAATGTAACTTCTCCTGTCAATCTACTTGATGAGGGTGGAAGCCAGTCCACCGAAATATAGTCCTTAGCTTTAAACTAGAGTGTTTTAATGGGCCTTTTATACTAGATATATATATATATATATATATATATATATATATATATATATATATATATATATACATATATAATATAAAGATAGATAGATAGATAGATAGATAGATAGATAGAATGTATGTTTAAACTGTAGGGAAGGCCTGTGACGAAATATAACCTTCAGTAGCGCCCACTAAGTAACCCCTAGGGTACTTCTCGGAGGTAAAAACCTAGATCCACTGGAAGGGCTAATTGGCCGAAGCATGGTACCTCAGAATTCCTCAGGAATTCTAGAGGAGGACCTTTATCGAACCCAGGACACTTGAAGTTGATTTGAACTCAGTGCCTGATAGGAATTGAATTACGATCATGATGATATGGATCCTGTAGAGTCGCCTATGTTCAGGGCTTTGTACAGCGACCGATCCCACACTTCTTGTTGTTGAAACCATACAAAACTGGAGTCAATGAATGAATCTGAATAAGGTTTGTAAATGAGGCGCATAATTCAGCATGTTGTAATAGCCATTCTTGTGATAATAAAAGCATCTCTTTATAAGATTTATACTACTGAATCAAATGTAATAAGCATTATCATCATTTGGAGGTAACTTGCCCAAACCTCAGAATGAGGAATTTCGGGATAATGGTAATTAAATGTGACCTTTGCTATATACTAGGTGTTTTGATTTAAGTAAATTGAACTAGGAAATACGTTGCTCATGTTGAGTTGTGGTGTCGTGTCCATGTATTCTTACCCATAGAATAACGGAAACTCGCTCTCATCCGAGGTCGGTGGCTATAATATATAATAGCGACGCCAAAGGTGTGAAGATTAATCGGTAAATGTCGACTGAAAGGACAGTTTAATGAGACAAACAAGATATTGGAAAACATTGCTATTTTATCTTCACTGTTGAATAATGGAACAAATCACTCTTTGTATGTTTTTTATTGATTCGTGGTTCATGAAAGAGACATGGTTGGTATAATCTAAACTAAAAATAACAATGATGAAAAATATGCTTTATGTAAAAAAAATAATGGCAAAATTAGTTTATTCACCTTCTTTATAGATTTAAATTAACAATATCGTAATTATTATTTTTTACTGTTAAGTAAAAAAAATGAAGAAAAAACAGTAAATAAGATATTGCTAAGTTAAATCTATAAAGAAGGTGAGTAAACTAATCTTAGTTATTTTTTCACTTTAAGGACATTTTTCACTGATTTTTTTTTAGTTTAGATTATACACCAACCAAGACTCTCACAAACCGCGATTCGATAAAAATATATAGAGTGATTTGTACCATTATTCAACAGTGATGATAAAAAGCTCCCTTTTCCAATATCTTGTTTGCCTCATTAAGTTGCCATGTCAGTCGACGTTTACCAATTGATCTTCACACCTTTGGCGTCACTATTATAGATTATGTGAGTAAAATAGTAGATTAGATGAGTAAAATAATCTTCCCGTTAATTTTTTCGGTAGACGTACATTACCACGAAATCTGGAAATAAAAAATAGCAACTGAAAAATATGCCAAATATACCTTCGAACTGGAAAAGTCATGAAGGCTTTCTCGAAATATCTTGTCAAAGCAGGAAATGGCGGGAGTGAACTGAGAACGGTGGCGGAATCCCTTCGTGGAAAATATGAATAAAAAATAGTTGTTACTGATTTCCAATATCGAAATTGGTGTGGGAATCATATAATGAAGAATTACCAAACCATTCCTTTGTAGTCTCAAGTACGCCAGTTATTATTATAAGTAAATTTATATGATTCAGCCCTAATATCTTTGGTTAAATAGAAGTATAATGACCATCAGTCAGCTACTTATTGCGCCGGTGCTGAATAAGAAAAGAAATATTCTCAGTTAACTCTGATATATTTGTCATTCATCGAGAATAAGGGCAACAAACTATAAGTATATTTTAAACAGCAATTTCACTATAACTTATAAAAGGGACGCAGTAATTCAAATGGAATTGTTTTTTCCTGGAAATTTTAACAAATCCAAGACATTTCACTTACATTAAATCATTTAGTTTGCTAGAGTTATGGAACAATAACGACCAGAGGGGAAACCTGGATTTAAGGTCGTTTTTCCTTGGGACCTCATAAGAAATCAAGCTGCCATATGTCAAGAATCTAAATACACTTATAAGACGAAAGTTAAAACCAACATTTCATTGCGGTGGGAGGAATACGCGTATATATTTTAATCGAATATCGTGCAAGACCATGATAAAATCAAACTTTAAATCCCTGAACAAGATTAAAGCCTCAGTAAGATATCCTTAGATTCGAGTTTTTTATTTCATCTTTTTTTATTTAGAAAATTATAGCGTCTTTGATTCTGTGGAGGATGTTCCAGGCGTGATGCAAATAACACATCTCTCTCTCTCTCTCTCTCTCTCTCTCTCTCTCTCTCTCTCTCTCTCTCTCTCTCTCTCTCATACACACACACACACACACACATACACAATAGAAATAACGTCCACATCAGAATTCGGCAAACTTTTCCACGTTTTTATTGGCCGTGAAAGGAAATCGAGAGCACAGAGAGAGAGAGATACAGCCGATTATAAGATAAAACGTTTTCCTTTGAAAACCCCATTTTCCCTCCTTTTAAGGATTTGTCTTTATTGAAAACCTTTCAGCGCAGAAAGATATGTGTATTGGGGTTCTGCGTCGACAGAATTTCTGTTCATACATTTTATTTGTAACCTACATTGCTTCGACGATGAAATTCCAAAGAGTTTTTTTTTTATTAGTATTATTATTTCAGCTTGGATCAAAGCCCTTTCCCTTTCTCGTCTGATTTGTTAATAAATATTATACCATTTCTCTTTTTACCATTTCTCTTTTTTTCTTGTTCGTTTTCGTTGTATAGTATCTCTTTTTTTCAGTTTTTATATTTTTTTAAGCTATGCCTACTGGTTTCCTTTTTCAATTCGATTTTCTCTATTTATATGAAATGTTTCCTTTCCAGCTACAATTCTCAGTGCTATGTGGTACGTTTCCTACTTCAGTATCATTTTCTCCATAGAAAGTTTCCCATGTATCCTTTTCCAGTTTAGGTTCTTTATACCCTGTGTCATATGCTACCTTTTTCCAGTTTCATTTCCCAAATGTATCCTTCTCCATCTACGTTTTCGTTGTTTACAGTTACATATCGTTATTGTTTTCAGATTTTATTTCTTTCCATCCAATAATAATTTTTATGTATCATTCTTTCATTCTTTAGTTACATTTCCCACATGTACATTCACTTGCCGTTTCCTTTTTTACTCTCTTCCCTTTCGATACTAATCTCTCATGTTCCTTTTTCAGTCTTATTTTCTTGAAACTTTTGGATAATGAAAGAAGAGATAAATATTTTTTATGGCCTTCCCGATCCTTGAAGTTGGATGCGCATGTATGCTTATTTTCATTTACATATGCTTTGTCTTGTATCTATATTTATGTAAAATACCGAACCTTGGAGGGTAACGAAGCTAAAATATAAATTCGAAGGTGAGTCTTTCTGGCCGAAAATTTTTCAAGATGGTGCAAATGTTTTATTATGGGGCAAGATCATTTTTAAAGCTTTTAGAATCCTGCACCGATGACAATCAAAACCTGAAACTCTGAATAGCTTCTAACATATTCAAAGCAAGTTTTGGCTAATACCGTTTACACATCAAATATGATTACTATTTTAATATTTTTGAGATGATCATTTAAGCCCAAATGCTTTCTCATCCCTTCATTAAAATTTTTGCAAACCGAGATTTATATAAACACACCATATTGATGGCTTCTTATTAGGCTACCATTCAGCGCACCTACTAGGTTAGATTTCAGCTCGGCTTGCTTTTAGCAGAAGATTAAATGAAGATCGATTATACCAGACATTGATGAGCGTGTCTTCGAGTGCGTTCGTGAGTACGCTGTACGTACATTGACGAAGAGGCTAATGTCGCACCTGGTCTGGAGTAAATGCAATTATTTTCCCTGTTTCGGAGAGAAATTTCCCTGACTCAGTTGGGGAATTCCACTGAGTCATAGGGATATCCATCAGTGGAGAGGAAACGGTATGTAGGGCTTATCCCCTCATCAAGGGTCCCATAGGGACGATGGATGTTGAGTCCAAGGGAGAACCGCTGTGCTCATCCCTCTGCAAAGAGACTCTCTTAATATTGCATCATCCTTGCGCCGTAGAGGGTTAGTGCCGTCAGTGCACCTCATTCGGTGTAATGTAGGCATTACTTAAGGTTCTTTGCAGCGTCCCTTCGGCCCTTAGCCGCACTTACTTTTATTCCTTTTACTGTACCTCCTTCATATTATTTTTCTTCCATCTTACTTTCCTCCCTTTCCTAACAATGGATTCATAGTGCAACTGTGAGGCTTTCCTCCTGTTACACCTTTCAAACCTTTTCACTGTCAATCTCCGTTTCAGCGCTGGATAGCCTTAGTTGCCCCAGTGCTTGACATTATCCCTAAAACCTATAAATCAATCAATCAATCCTTGCGCCTTGAATATGTAGTAACAATGTGATAAATTTACTTACGTTATGATTGCTTGTGTTTAAGTGAAAATGTTGCAAGCTCAAGACAAATTTTCTGGATTCTTAAGGGAAAAATAAAAGAATAATAGTGTATGCAAACGCAGACTATAGCAGGTTCACATCAACAGTGCATCTAATGTCTAGGCCAGTCCCTTAGGAAGCTCCTGATTGGCTGTTGATAAGCCAGTCACCGGGCTGGAAACAAGCCTTATGATTGGCTTATCAACAGCCAATCAGGAGCGTCGCAAGGGACTGGCCTAGACATCAGATGCACGGTTAATGTGAATCTACTATAGCTAATATGCTATTAAATAGAAATCCCTTAAGTTTTAATATGATTATAAGAGATTCAGCTTTAAGCGAAGTACTGGGGCACTTCTGGTCATTCAAAGCAAGAAAGAGAGCTCTAGAAAACGAACGAGACGAAGTACGCCGATCTCAAGGTGGAACTTGGAGAATACGGAGTTGCACAAAGAATTAGTAGTTAAAGAGGTTGGACAGCGAGATTGAAGAGAAGATTCATGAAGAAAGACTATTAGAAGGATTAGATGAGAAACAATGAAGAAGAATCTAATGTTTACGGCAAAGATTACGACAAAAAGAGAGAAGTTTACGATTAACAACGCCTATGTTAACGAAACCAAACACCGCTCGGGATAATTCAAGATGTAAAATATGTCAATTACTGATGTGTTGTTAAATGTTTTAGAGGAGAAATCCAAAACTTTTGCAAAGGGTTTAGTGAAGTGCAGCTATTTTGTGAATGCTGTCAGCGAAGTTTAGACATTCATTCTATAATGAATAGACTTTTGGATAGACTGCAAAATGACTTGGAAAGTGTAGTGGAGAAATGTGAAGTATCGCTCTTTCAGTGAGATTTGTGTGTTTGTTAGACTTCAGAAAAACCTCTTCTTAAGTTATACCACATCTATTTTTCTTACTTTAATACTATTGATTTGCCTATTTCTTGTCTTTTTAGATAGTATAGCCGGGCTGTAATATTAGTTTGCACTTTTGAAGTATAAAAGGAAGCACTGCCGTATAAGAGAACATTGTTTTACATTTTATTTTTTGTCGATTTTTATGTGTTTTTGACCACTCATCCTCATGAAATGTTTCTAGTCTTAAGTCGTACAATATATTTTGTGTATATTTTAGATTTTCTTCATTTCGTCAACGATTTTATTTTGAGCTGTATCACCTATTAATAGAAAAGAAACAAGAAACAAAGAATTCACTTAAAAGTCATTAGAAATGGTGACTGGAAGCTTTTGATTCTCAAAACTGACTCAAAGAAGCATCGAAAGCAGCAGATAGCCAAAGAACTGGTTCAGAAAAAATGGTAGAAATGACCGTGAAAGTGAATAGTTTATTCACGAGGCAAAGACGAAAATTCCTCGAAAATTCAGACGGTGATGAAAGTCCGAAATAGCAAAAGCTTGCAACGACCTCATCGGTAATTTTAGAATGTTCAGGAATGTGGTATTTCGTTTTAAATAGCCAGGCAAGAATTCACGATGATTGGAACCTTCTCTACTCGTTATCGTGACTTTTTATTAGATTTTGTTACAGACATTTTTTCTCAAAGGAGCGCTGTTTCAGAATTTTCGAAGGGAGAGCTTGCATGAGGATTTTCAAGGGGGGGAGCTAGAGTGGAAATTTTTAATGGGAGAGCCTGATCAAGAGCTTTTAAAGGGAGAGCATGTTTGTGGATTTTTAAAAGGAGAGCTTGATTGAGAATTTTAGAAGGGAGAGCTTGATTGTGAATTTTAAAAAAGAACTTGACTAGGGATTTTTAAAAGGAGAGCTTGAGTGAGACTTTTTGAAAGGAGAGTTTGATTGTGGATTTTTACAGGGAGAGCTTGACTGAGGAATATTAAAGAGAGAGCTTGAATGAGGATTTTTATTGGGAGAGCTAGAATGGTGAATTTTTTTTAAAGGGAAAGCTTCATAGAGAGGTTTCAAAGAGAGAGCTTGATCGAATATTTTTAAAGGTAGAGCTTGGATGAGTATTCTTTCAAGGAGGGCGTGAATAAGAATCTTTTAAAGGGAGACCTTAACTGAAGTTTTTTAAAGGGATAACTTGAATAGAAATAGAAAGCTTATTGGAACATGTTTGGAGGGAAAGTTTGAAAGAAAATTTTTGAAAGGTGGGAGCTTGATTATTCATTTTTAAAGGGAGAGCTTCACTGATGAGTTTTAAAGGGAGCGCTGATACAGCGGTACACAAATATTCATTTTTATTTGTTATTCATTTACCAGTTCGGAAGGTATTTGGTTTGGAAAGCGATCGTGTTCACATGTACTGTACATTAACTATTAATGCGAAATACCTCATATCAATCTTACTTTTCTAAATTTAGATTTGTCGCTCCTGTTCAAATATATAATACATATTCAGTTGCCACTATTTTTCCACTCATTTCCGATTCTTTTTTTTTTCATGATAATTTACAACAGAAGTGTCAAATCTCTCTCTCTCTCTCTCTCTCTCTCTCTCTCTCTCACACACACACAGAAATTAGTACTACAAACTCAGGTCCCATTATTTTTTCATGGTAATTTACAACGAGAAAATTTCTAAAATCTCTCTCTCTCTCTCTCTCTCTCTCTCTCTCTCTCTCTCTCTCTCTCTCTCTCAGAAATTAGTAATACAAACTCAGTTCCCATTATTTTAATGGCAATTTACAACAGAGTCAAATCTCTCTCTCTCTCTCTCTCTCTCTCTCTCTCTCTCTCTCTCTCTCTCTCTCTCTCTCTCTCTCTCTCTCTCTCTCTCTCTCAGAAATTAGTAATACAAACTCAGTTTCCATTATTTGTTCATGGTAATTTGCAACAGAGGTCAAATCTCTCTCTCTCTCTCTCTCTCTCTCTCTCTCTCTCTCTCTCTCTCTCTCTCTCTCTTTCATCCTGGACCTGGAGCGATTAAATGAGACAGTGATATAATGGTATTTGCGCGACATAATGATAATTACACAGAATCTCATAATGCTTTAGGTTACGCGGTTACGCCTGCTCCTTGTTAATCATTTTTCTTTTATTTTTTTCATTTTTTTTTTGGTTCAGTGAATAGCGTCAAAGGTTATAGATATAAAACTTGTTCTATTTCATTTAATGTCGTTTTTTTTTCGTCTTATTTGGAATCATCTTGATAAGGCTTTGCAAATACATAAAAGCAATTTACTTATCATTATGTCAGAAATTTTCGCAGTTAGGGGGAAGAGAGAGAGAGAGAGAGAGAGAGAGAGAGAGAGAGAGAGAGAGAGAGAGATGGAATAACCAACCTCTCCCTTCTCAATTATGTTACACTATTACTGATACTGTTTGGCAGAATTTGAATTCATTCTTCCTCGTCGTGGATGATTTGCAGTTCGTTTCCTGTATATTTTTTTCATCCCTGTTTATCTTAGATTGTTACATTAACTTTTAACTTTTATTTAACTTAGAGATAAACTTTCATTCATAAACAATTTTCCTAAACTCTTTACACGGTTTTACTCAAGTGCTTGATATTCAGAAGTTTGATATCGCTGTTTTGATATATAACTTCCTCATATAGAATTGTGAACTGAAAAACTAATAACAAATTTATAAAGAATTGACTTCCTTATTTCCATCCAGAAATTCAGGAGACCAAACTCAAAGTTGGTTCAATACTGCTCCACTGGTATTCATGGCTGAGTAACAGTCTGATCAAGAGAGAGAGAGAGAGAGAGAGAGAGGAGGGGGTGTGGGAGAGAGGGAGAGAGAGATTCTGTACGTTTATCTAAGGGATGTGACATCGCAATAGGATTTCGTATACATCCATTTCCCTGTAGATTGCGATCTCAATATTTGTTTTCCTTGTTTGAAAGAAAATCAAATAATGCACATTTTTATTTTTCTTATATATTCTATAAATAATTCTAAATAGGTCACATAAAAGCTTTCTCGTGTAATCTTGCTGACCTATGCACTTTTCTTGTTATACAGATCATGCGTGTACCACATATGCATACAGCATCTTTAAAGCAGAATGATTGAGTTTCATTTATACTAAAACAATCTGCTTGCAATTTCATTTCAATTCTATTGCAAGCCTTTCCAGCCCTCTGGCAAACGGCGGTATCTCCAGATTCGTAGTTATTGCTGGAAACGAGAAAATATGAGGTCAATAAAATAAAACTAAGGCAGAGCCAAGGGGAAAAATGTTGAGAAGAGGGGAACCGGCAACTTCCCTCCTAATTGACTCTTGTTCTGAACGAATTAATATGTGCTTCGGAGGGGAAACAGTTGCTCTCTCTTGGTTCCGTCGAGAATGAAAATGAAAAAGAGATTGAAAACTGTCGTGGGAAAAAGGGAAAGAAATGGGAGGATGTAATAAAGGCGAAATGGAAATTAATGAATATTGTCTTCTGCCTTGATATTTTCTTAATCGAAATTGCTAACGAAATTTATGATTGGTCCTCCAAGGGTTGGAAATGGTCATGAAAACTCCATTTGGATAGTAAGAAAGAAGGAGATATCAAATTGGTAGCGAACCCTGGTAGCAACGAAAAACAAAAACGAACTAGAAGGAGGCCAGACATTGCAAACTATTACTAATGTAGTTAGTGCGGTTATGGAAATATTTTATTGCCATTATCCTTTTCACTTACGACTCCTGGGAACGCTTAGCTTAAGTTACCCTTGACTGCCTCGTTAGTTACAACTCTTGTCACCAAATGGAAGCTACCGTTTTTCAAGTAAAATTAACGTCAGTAACAATAAACAAAGCATTAAACAAATCGTGGATCCAGATCGAGATTCAAATTTACACCAAAATCCAGTCAGCTCTCTCAGTCTTAAAGTGTATTCTAGTAAAAACGGTAAATGCTCGCTCATGTGTTTCAAGTATTCCTTGTAACAAAAATAGACAAACCAAAGTAATAAGAAATAAAAGCGTTTGTTGAATACATATCAATAGCTACGAAGAAGTAGCATTATTGAGCACTGTATTGCGAATGCTTCTAAAAGTGTGAATGTCCTGGTCATCCGCATCTGGTTCTAGACGATCTTCACATTTTGAAAGTCTCGAGTTTCCAGTCCCTCTGATTTTAGAGCTGGACACCTTTCAAAATCTCATAGGTTGATCTCTGTATTACAGAATATCTTAGTCAAGTCATAATGGAAATCCTTCATTTAGGGAATTGCTCAAATACCTATTTTTAGCCAACACAAACTATACCTTGACTGAGAAGGAAAGAAACAGACATATGTGAAATATATCTGTAGAAGCTACTGGTCACTTTTTACGAAATACAGTACATAGTGTGTGTGTGTATGTGTGTGTGTGCGTGTGTGTATGTGTGTGTGTGTCCGCGCGTGCATTAGTGCTTGTGAACGCACGCGCTACCTTGGCTCTAAACTGAGCAAATTTTACTTCACTGAAATGTATCTAGTACATAACAAGAAGTTATTCTTTTATTCTCACTCAGTTATTCAAACAAGAATTTTGTTGAATAAACCATACGTATATTTATGAATCGAATTATGTAATTTTCAGTGCATCCTGTTTCTCCGTAGAAATTTTACATAAGCGGACGACTAGGTGTTTGGTTTTTCAAGTAATTTTGAGACACCAATAAATCAACTACAGGCAGATCATTCTCTTTCTTTTATTACAAATCAGAATTTCGTATATCAAAGATTTATTGCAGTCTGCCGATTTAACTCTGTTCCGTCCGTTATATATAGATTTCCTTTTTCTATAGAGAAGTAGTCTGGTTTTCGGTCGTCTGGTCCAAGCAATATATCAGGGCTGATGACAGACACCGATCTACTCTTGGTTCCATTCTTTTCCCTTGGATTTACGGAGGAATATTTATATAGGATGAAAGAAGTCGCAGGATATAGTGCGCAAAATAGATGATGGAGACAGGTACGAGGAAATGGATTCTGTGTGACAGGCTACCTTTCCGTTTTCAGAAAGCCTGCTGAATACCAGATGGTTTTCAGTTGTTCTGCAAAGTTACCAGGTTTTATCTAGTCATCTGGAGTTTCAGAATGCATTGCAATGTCGACTCTCATCTTAATTAAGCTTCCATTCCATTGGAAGAAAATGTGAATAAATATCAGGTAAACTTTCGCACAGTTTTTTATGCTCTCTGAATGTCTTAAGGCAACTATACTCGGTTTTTTCCATCTGTTCACCCGCCTGTAGTGTTTGCATATGGTAACACTGCGTCCCGGGCTTTAGGTAGTTACATTCAGCTTACATTCAACAATAATAACAATATCCTATTTCGAATATTAACGGTGTAATTCGCATACAGTAAATTATTAAAACACTTTTCAGTTCCAAAAGTACACCCAGATATCCTTTTATTTACCTAAAACTTACACATAGCGTAACTATCTAAAGCCCGGGACGCAGTGTTACCATAAGCAAACACCACAGGCGGGTGGACAGATGGAAAAAAACAGAGTATAGTAGGTTCACATCAAGCGTGCATCTGATGTCTAGGCCAGTCCCTTACGACGCTCCTGATTGGCTGTTGATAAGCCAGTCACAGGGCTGGAAACTCTCAGTCTCTCGAGAGTTCACAGAGGCAGGATGTATGTTCCACCCCTCCTGAAAGATAATTTTGAAATACGTATCCCTCAGGAGAAGTGGAACATACATGTTGCTTGTGTGAACTCACGAGAGAGACTGAGAGTTTCCAGCCCTGTGATTAGTCTATCAACAGCCAGTCAGGAGCGTCGAAAGGGACTGGCCTAGATATCAGATGCACTCTTCATGTGAATCTACTATGTATAGTAAGTAGTACTTACCATTTCCGGCTTGCTTGTTAATGGATCCATGTCATTATTGTTAACTGTACCTGAAACAAGAAAATATGATAGTTCTGCTTTTTAGGAATTTTTTATACCCTCTTGAACACAGCATTTCCCAACAACACTTCGGATGAAAGCACTGTTTTTGCGCTATAGTCTCTCTCGCCCTTTGCCTGTTGTATACTACATGAATCTCCTCTTAATGGCATACAGCACGTTTATAACTAAGTCTGCTGGTCTTCAAATTTTCGTTTCAAACACCTCAAAGCACAAGTCATGTCTTTTTCACTTTACCACTGGTATCTAAAAGTATATTTAATAAATCAGCGTTTTTTACACCACGTCCTATCAGTGAAAACTGGAATCTTGTTACTTATGAAGTGAAGTCTTCCAGAGCGAAGGTTTTTTTTATGTCACTTCTTGTCATGAGGTCAAATGATTTTTACTCTAATATCATGTAAAGAGTATTAAATGATCCCACTCATGAGGTGACATCCTTCATATTGGGTGGTTTTAACACGCAAGCTCTCAAATTGTTTTAATATTTTTCTCGCATATGAGATGAAACCTTCCATATTATGTGGCTTTCGCGTCTCATTCTTATTGAAGAGGCGCTGAATAATCCTGATGGGTTCCGGCGCTTGGTCCTCAAGACCTAAATTTCGTAATCAGTCAATCAATTCCTATCGAAGGGTCTTTAGAGTCTTTCTCTCAAGGGGTGAAATCAACCATATTCTCTTGGTTTTACACGTACTTCAATGTCATAAAGTTTGCAGTTCTTTTAGTTCTGCCCCCGGTGAGGTAAACTCCTTCATACCAGATGGTTTTTCCATTTCACTTTAAGTCAGTCTTTTGCATCTTCTGACTTATGAAACGAAGCCTTCCCATTTAGAACCTGGTTTTTAGTTTTCTTTAAAAGATAACTATTGAGATGGTTTTGTCTGGTTGTCCGCACTTTTTCTGTCCGCCCTCAGACCTTGAAACCTACAGAGGCTAGAGGGCTGCAAATTGTTATGTTGATCATCCACCATCCAACACCAAATTGCAGCCTTCTAGCCTTATTACTTTTTATTTTATTTAAGGTTAAGTTCAGCCAGGCATCGTACGTCAGCCGCTAGCGGTGCCAGCCGCCAACCCATCATCATTTGACATCATCTGTAGAGCAACTTAGCACTGCCCGGTCGTGGTTGATAGTTCTATACTGCAAAATCATATGCTGTACAGAAATTTCGACTGCGCCGAAGAAAGTTCGGTGCAGTTTTTACTTGCTACATATCATTTCTTGCGAAAGGATCTTTAGAGTTCCATTTAATTTTGCATCCCACTTTTTGTCAGAAAGTATCCAGAGACTGCCCAGTCAGAATTTAAGCTCGATAGAAGGTAATTAGCTCTGTAATGGATAACTTTCAGTCCTTTTTTCCCGTCAAAAAGTCTTGAAAGTCTTCCCTTGGGATGTGAAGTTCTCCATTTTAGATAAATTTTAGATTTCATCTTTAGTTAAGAATTTTTAGTCTTCTCATTCAGAAGATAAAATCTTACTTATTGGATGATTTTTATATTGCATTTCTTGTTAAAGTTTGTTAGATATTTAACCACTTTTGAAGTTTTCCCCTTAGATGCTTTTCACATCTTATTTCCTGCCAAAGTTTTTGAAAAGTTTACCTGATCATGAGGTGAAGTCATCGCTATCAGGTTATTCTTACCAGTCACATCGCGTTCAAAAGATTCTAGAGATTCATGAGATTAAGTCCTCCAACTTAGATGATTTTTTGCATCTCCTTCTATCAATGCGTCTTTGATGTCTTTCCACTCACAAAGCGAACTCTTCTATGTTTGTTGGGCTTTTTAAATTACTTCCTGTCAACGTCTTTAAAATCTTCTCACTAGAAAAGTGAAGATGTCATTTTGATTGGTTTCTACATTTAACATCCTGAAGTGAGTATTGGACTGAAGTCCTCCATAGCTTCGCCATTATGTAAAATAAATTCAACATTTTTACACGTAACACATCCTGCCTAGAAAGTTCTTAATTTCTCCTATCAGTTTCCTTTGCATTCTTCATATAATTTTTCTCCCCATGACATTTCTAGAAAAAGGTTCGTTACCTTGATTACATTATGTTTAACTTTACTCATCTTCACTCTTGATATTTTGCTGCTGCTGCCTAGGAGACTTTACTGTAACAGGATTCCTATTTGTTTCTTGATTAGTCTCGAAAGGAATGATGCTTTTATAATTTAAAAACCAGATGATACCAAATTTTGCTTGCGATTGCTCCATGGATCGCATCTTGCAGCTTTCATCAAAACTAAAATAAAACACGTTTTAATTTATAGGCATAATTTTTAAGAAAATATTTAAGTGTCTCACAGATAAAAAAATAGGTTGGAATGAAAATCTTAAACTTACTTTTTTCTGTGCCTTTCTGTTGCTGCCTTTCAGATTCTTAAGGTAGGTTGGAAAAATGTGGCGCATTCAGAAACAATGTTGGCGATATCTTTAGATGATTTCAGCATTCAATATTACAGCAGCATTTCCCTAAAAGAAAAAGTATTAAGAAATTGCATTAGCTATAAAAGTCGAGGATAGACTGGAATCGTGACGTAATCATAAAATCTTATGTTATCTTTGGATGATTTCAGCACAGATGTCAAGAAATATATTACTAAAAGAAGAGTCATAATTAAACCGAATAATAAATAAGAAATCAGTGGAATGGTTCTTATTATTATGACTGACATTTAATGCAAATGCATTTAGCATATTTAGGAGTTCAAATATTCCATGACATTTCCATCTACGATTCTCACTCTGTCAAGAAATCGAATGAAAATTCGATACAGTAAGAAATTTCGTTATGAATTATTATAATATTTCCTTTGAAACTTTACCATCCTATCCTGGAAGTCTGAGATTTTTTTAGCTTTTGCAAACTACAATACCTGTCACATAAAAAAACGGAGTTTTGAAAACATATGTTAAAAAGAGCAAACCATTTTAAACTAACGTAAATTCATAAAGATGCTAGAAGACTATGAGATAAAAAATAAAAAACAAAATGCATAATAGTATATGAAACAGGTCAAAAAATTATATCTCTACACACGACCCTTAATTACTTTTAGATCGAAAATCATGAATTTCCGATAAAAGAATGCTCTTAAAATGTGCGTAATTAAATGAAGGACACAAAAGAGAGAGAGAGAGAGAGAGAAAGAGAGACAGAAAAAGGAAAAAAAAAAAAGAGGAACAGTAGCACTCCCTCTTAAACATCCTCTTCATTTTATTCCACCGAGTGAGTTCTGCCACGAAGGGAGAAAACTTTTCTTCCGTGAAATGTCAGGATGAAATAAAAAGGAGAAAACGGGAAGATTCCTGAAGACCGAAGAAGGGAAAAATGATGGGGAAGAGAGAGAGAGAGAGAGAGAGAGAGAGAGAGAGAGAGAGAGAGAGAGAGAGAGAGAGAGAGAGAGAGAGAGAGTTCTGAATCAGTTTCGAAAACTCGGGAATTAACGTGGAATTACAATGAAAGGGGTTCAGTGATTTGCATATTTTTACATTCAAATTGCAATACGCAAAGGGCGTTGCGCATTAGCAGTAATGATCCAACTATGAAAAGAAATGGAAATCGCAAAGTCTTTTAAATGAAGAAAGTAGAAATATAGTACTTTTATGAATGTTGGTTGGCAGATGACGCTCTCGTCCTCAAGAGATAATTGGTATTCATTCTTATTCTAGAAGTTTTGTCATAGATCTACTCTAAAGTTCCTAGACTCGAAAGTATAATAATAATAATAATAATAATAATAATAATTAATAATAATACAATAATAATAATAATAATAATAATAATAATAATAATTTATTAAAAGTATTGGCTACTTCAGCAGCGTTACACTTGCAGAGATTCTTCTCTATTTTCCGGAAAATAGAGAAGAATCTCTACAAGTGTAACGCTGCTGAAGTAGCCATTACTTTTAATAAAGTATGCTTGAGAGAGGCTCTGCTTCCTAAGTACAATAGTAATAATAATAATAATAATGACATGTCTTAAAATGGAGAAAATAATAATATTAATAATAGCGTGAGTCTTAAAATTGAGGAAAAAGAAACCCACAAAATCACTTTGTAACTTGTTTACTTCTAAGTATTTGCATTTAATTTTACTCCACACTCGAGTACTTTCAGGCCCTATCTGTGGCCCATTTTCAAGAGATGTTTGGGATGTCAGGCTGATTCAAGGCCCAGCAGTCTTTTGGAACTTATCGTAGAGCTGTCATTTATGTGATGGCTTTTCTGGTTTCCTTGAGAGTTGCCAATCCCCTCTTGTCGCTCTGATATCTGATTAACCCTTGTGGTAAGGGAGTGGTCACCAAAAGTCTGTTGGGCAGAAAACCTAATCTCCAGGTCAGCAGGGTCAATCTTAGCTTCTTTTAATATCAAAGCGCGGCTTATGGTATCTTCTGAGGTAAAACCTTTGTTTCCTTCTATTACTTTAATCTCTCTGATAAGTGCACCTTCTACTACCCTCCTGTGACTAATTTTGTTGCTTATGTATATAAGCCTACTGTTTTTGAAATCCTTCCTTTGGTCATTTTCCCAACAACGCCTAGCTATAGCATTCCCCTGAGAGTTAAGCTGTACTGCCCTTCTATGTTCTAGGATTCTAGTCCTTATTCCCCTACCTGATTCCCCCATATATCTCTCTACACAATTGTTGCAATTGAATATGTATACCCCCGCTACATCATCTGTATTACTGTCTTCTCCTTCCAATTTATTTTTACATACTTTGTTTTTTGCAGTATTATCAAAAGTATATACAAGGTTATATTTACTTTCTTTCATTTTTGAAGTGATTTGTTTCATTTTAGGCATAAAATGTACTCTCTACATTTGCTCTGCAAAACATTTTTCTAGCTTTGTTGAGTGCCCTTTTTCTGAACCATCCCGGATATGTATAATAATAGCATTTCTTCGTAGTAGCCATGATTCCCATGACAAAAGTACTACAGAAGATGGATGCCGGGTACCAACTCAAGAAAAGAGGCAACAGAATCAACCATCTGATGTTCATGGACGACATCAAGCTGTATGGTAAGAGCATCAAGGAAATAGATACCCTAATCCAGACTGTAAGGATTGTATCTGGGGACATCAGGATGGAGTTTGGAATAGAAAAATGCGCCTCAGTCAACATACAAAAAGGCCAAGTAACGAGAACTGAAGGGATAAAGCTACCAGATGGGAGCAACATCAAACACATAGATGAGACAGGATACAAATACCTGGGAATAATGGAAGGAGGGGATATAAAACACCAAGAGATGAAGGACACGATCAGGAAAGAATATATGCAGAGACTCAAGGCGATACTCAAGTCAAAACTCAACGCCAGAAATATGATAAAAGCCATAAACACATGGGCAGTGCCAGTAATCAGATACAGCGCAGGAATAGTGGAATGGACGAAGGCAGAACTCCGCAGCATAGATCAGAAAACCAGGAAACATATGACAGTACACAAAGCACTACACCCAAGAGCAAATACGACAGGACTATACATAACACAAAGGAAGGAGGGAGAGGACTACTAAGTATAGAGGACTGCGTCAACATCGAGAACAGAGCACTGGGGCAATATCTGAAAACCAGTGAAGACGAGTGGCTAAAGAGTGCATGGTAAGAAGGACTAATAAAAGTAGACGAAGACCCAGAAATATACAGAGACAGGAGAATGACAGACAGAACAGAGGACTGGCACAACAAACCAATGCACAGACAATACATGAGACAGACTAAAGAACTAGCCAGCGATGACACATGGCAATGGCTACAGAGGGGAGAGCTAAAGAAGGAAACTGAAGGAATAATAACAGCGGCACAAGATCAGGCCCTAAGAACCAGATATGTTCAAAGAACGATTGACGGAAATAACATCTCTCCCATATGTAGGAAGTGCAATACGAAAAAATGAAACCATAAACCATATAGCAAGCGATGCCCGGCACTTGCACAGAACCAGTACAAAAAGAGGCATGATCAGTGGCAAAAGCCCTCCACTGGAGCCTGTGCAAGAAACATCAGCTACCTTGCAGTAATAAAAGTGGTACGAGCACCAACCTGAGGGAGTGATAGAAAACGATCACGCAAAGATCCTCTGGGACTATGGTATCAGAAACAGATAGGGTGATACGTGCAAACAGACCAGACGTGACGTTGATTGACAAAGTCAAGAAGAAAGTATCACTCGTAGATATCGCAATACCATGGGACACCAGAGTTGAAGAGAAAGAGAGGGAAAAAATGGATAAGTATCAAGATCTGAAAATAGAAATAAGAAGGATATGGGATATGCCAGTGGAAATCGTACCCATAATCATAGGAGCACTAGGCACGATCCCAAGATCCCTGAAAAGGAATCTAGAAAAACTAGAGGCTGAAGTAGCTCCAGGACTCATGCAGAAGAGTGTGGATCCTAGAAACGGCACACATAGTAAGAAAAGTGATGGATTCCTAAGGAGGCAGGATGCAACCCGGAACCCCACACTATAAATACCACCCTGTCGAATTGGAGGACTGTGATAGATAATAATAATAATAATAATAATAATAATAATAATAATAATAATAATAATAATAATATTATTATTATTTTTTTTATTATTATTATTATTATTATTATCATTATTATTTATTATTATTATTATTATGATACCACATACATGGCTAATAGAATGCCTGAAAATATATGGGGCAGAGGAAAACACCATCAGCTTCCTCAAAAATACAATGCGCAACTGGAATACAATACTTACAAGCTCTGGAATAAGACTAGCAGAGGTTAATGTCAGGAGAGGGATCTTCCAGGGCGACTCACTGTCCCCACTACTCTTCGTAGTAGCCATGATTCCCATGACAAAAGTACTACAGAAGATGGATGCCGGGTACCAACTCAAGAAAAGAGGCAACAGAGTCAACCATCTGATGTTCATGGACGACATCAAGCTGTATGGTAAGAGCATCAAGAAAATAGATTCTCTAATCCAGACTGTAAGGATTGTATCTGGGGACATCATGATGGAGTTTGGAATAGAAAAATGCGCCTTAGTCAACATACAAAAAGGCAAAGTAACGAGAACTGAAGGGATAAAGCTACCAGATGGGAGCAACATCAAACACATAGATGAGACTGGATACAAATACCTGGGAATAATGGAAGGAGGGGATATAAAACACCAAGAGATGAAGGACACGATCAGGAAAGAATATATGCAGAGACTCAAGGCGATACTCAAGTCAAAACTCAACGCCGGAAATTTGATAAAAGCCATAAACGCATGGGCAGTGCCAGTAATCAGATACAGCGCAGGAATAGTGGAATGGACGAAGGCAGAACTCCGCAGCATAGATCAGAAAACCAGGAAACATATGACAATACACAAAGCACTACACCCAAGAGCAAATACGGACAGACTATACATAACACGAAAGGAAGGAGGGAGAGGACTACTAAGTATAGAGGACTGCGTCAACATCGAAAACAGAGCACTGGGGCAATATCTGAAAACCAGTGAAGACGAGTGGCTAAAGAGTGCATGGGAAGATGGACTAATAAAAGTAGACGAAGACCCAGAAATATACAGAGACAGGAGAATGACAGACAGAACAGAGGACTGGCACAACAAACCAATGCACAGACAATACATGAGACAGACTAAAGAACTAGCCAGCGATGACACATGGCAATGGCTACAAGGGGAGAGCTAAAGAAGGAAACTGAAGGAATAATAACAGCGGCACAAGATCAGGCCCTAAGAACCAGATATGTTCAAAGAACAATAGACGGAAATAACATCTCTCCCATATGTAGGAAGTGCAATACGAAAAATGAAACCATAAACCACATAGCAAGCGAATGCCCGGCACTTGCACAGAACCAGTACAAAAAGAGGCATGATTCAGTGGCAAAAGCCCTCCACTGGAGCCTGTGCAAGAAACATCAGTTACCTTGCAGTAATAAGTGGTACGAGCACCAACCTGAGGGAGTGATAGAAAACGATCACGCAAAGATCCTCTGGGACTATGGTATCAGAACAGATAGGGTGATACGTGCAAATAGACAGACGTGACGTTGATTGATAAAGTCAAGAAGAAAGTATCACTCATAGATGTCGCAATACCATGGGACACCAGAGTTGAAGAGAAAGAGAGGGAAAAATGGATAAGTATCAAGATCTGAAAATAGAAATAAGAAGGATATGGGATATGCCAGTGGAAATTGTACCCATAATCATAGGAGCACTAGGCACGATCCCAAGATCCCTGAAAAGGAATCTAGAAAAACTAGAGGCTGAAGTAGCTCAAGGACTCATGCAGAAGAGTGTGATCCTAGAAACGGCGCACATGGTAAGAAAAGTTATGGACTCCTCGGAGCAGGATGCAACCGGAACCCCACACTATAAATACCACCCAGTCGAATTGGAGGACTGTGATAGAGCAAAAAAAAATAGATAAATAAAAAAAATAATACTAATAATAGCACGAGTCTTAAAATGGAATAGATAACAATAATAATAGCATGAGTCTTAAAATGGAGAAAATGATAATAATAATAATAATAATAATAGCATGAGTCTTAAAATGGAAAAAATTATAATAATAATAATAATAATAATAATAATAATAATAATAATAATAATAATAATAATAATAATAGCATGAGTCTTAAAATGTAGAAAATAATACTATTAATAATAGCATGAGTCTTAAAATGGAGAAAATAATAATAATAATAATAATAATAATAGCATGAGTGTTAAAATGGAGAAAATAATAATTAAAATGATAATAAATAGACATGAGGTTCTAAAATGGCAAATAATAATAAATAATAATAATAATATAATAATAATAATAATAATAATAATAATAATAATAATAATAATAGCATGAGGCTTAAAATGGAGAAAAAAAATAATAATATAATAATAATAATAATAATAATAATAATAATAATAATAATAATAATAATAATAATAATAATATAATAATAATAATAGCATGAGTCTTAAAATGGAGAAAATAATATAATAATAATAATAATAATTATTATATTATTTTATTATAATAATAATAATAAATGATAATAATAATAATGATAATGTTTAAAAAAATATCCACAATTTATATATAAAAATATATTTCTATGTAAAAAATATAAACAAAGACTTTCGAACACTTGAACGGTGTTCCTCATCAGTGTGACGTTAAAATGTAATGAAGAGGGTAGTTTCCCTCCGAAGAGCATCTAAAAAGGTGGGCGGGGCGAGAAAATAATAACAGCCCATCGTCGAAGTGCTGGTTCGTGTTTTACGTAATCCCAATCTCAACAGGCAGTTGCGCCAACCTCCTCGATCTCCGAACCTGCGAAAGTGCTCCTGCTTGCACTGCATAGGTTGGGGCCATAGCCGGAAACATCCGCTGGGACGTCGGCTATCTGGAGAGAGAGGGGAAGAGGAAGCAGAGCATCAGGGTTCACATGGTCAACGTCGGTTTTAAAAATAAATTCTTTTAAGTATTGCCTGGCAATGAAACTGTTTATAAAAGGGTCTTCATTGGTAAACGACTTGTTATCCTCAAAAGATATTCCCATGTTTATAGCGGCGCCTTCAACTAGTCTTCTCACGTCAGAATCGTCGCTTTTAAAAATAATTTGTGCACCATCCCAATTTTATATATAATTGTGGATATTTTTTAAACAATTTGTTTTCACGGAATTGTGAACTTCTTAACAAACTTATCAACCACGTTTACAGTCATACTTATAAATGGATCTTTTCTTGAGAACAAGAGAGGAGGTGACTGCCTACCGAAGACTAGTGGAAAGGTGGACGAGTGCTGTCAAACCAAACCAACGCAACCAACTCAAGTTTTTGAAGAATTGTTTGGAGGAACATGTTATTCCTAAGTCTTTTGGCAGGATTTTTCTTTCTTCGTTTGGGGGAGAGGAATTCCCCAAGTTTGCCAGACTGTATCTTGAAGACAGAATTCAACAAGCCTCCTGGGATGTGGAAGCGAAATTTTGTCCCTTCGCGAAGCCTTGAGATGCCTGCGAGAAGTTCTTCAATGAGACTGTTTTGAGGGTGCCAGAGAAAGAGCAGGTGAGGTTGCTAGACTTAGGGGTTTCTCACATGGTCAAAAATTACAACAAAAATTGCTCAGACTTTGTAAAGTTTCAAAATGGGAGATACATGTGGTTAAAGTTCTCAATCTCTCCGACTTCCTTTAAATCAACAGCAATTAGAAATTCTTAACCTGGGTTTTGGGTTTTGCTTGGGCAACAGTAAACAAGATTTTCTTCAAGGTATCAGCAACATAAACTATCATAATTTCAAATACCCAGAATATAATATTAACTTTTTGAAAGGTGTTATTCTTAAACAAAGATTAATTGGAAAGGAATTTGAGGTTTTGCCGAAACGACATCGAGAAGCCCTAATTTGTCTTTTTAAAAATAAGGATATTATGGTTGTAAAAGCTGACAAAGGAGGTTCTACAGTAGTTATGAATAAACGAGATTACTGAATAAGGCTTAACCAGTTATTAAACGACATTAATACCTATATAAAATTAACTAACCCTAACCCCACCATCATTGCAAAAACTCAGCAGAAGTTTCAATCGAAAAATTAAAAAGATCGCAAATTCTTTGCAGGACCCCGCCCATAAAGAGGTTATCTTGTCAAAAAATCTCTGGAAAAATCCTAGTTGGCCATATTTTTATGGCTTGCCTAAAATACGCAAAGTAGGTACTCCCCTCTGGTCCAATAGTTGACCACTTGTAATGCCCACAGAGTGTTCTTGCTTCACGGTTAGCTAAGTCCCTTAGTTCATTACTCGGCACCATCTCTGATGCTCACTTAATACACTCCTCCCATTTCATTGACAGATTAAGGTGTTTTAACCGTACCGATGGTAGGATGATTAGCCTCGATGTCACATCCCTATTCACAAATGTTCCTCTTGACTATGTTTTGGAAAATCTAAAGAAGAGACATGAAGAAGGGACTATCAATTTTCCTATTCCTTGCGACCAGTTTCTAGACTTGGTTAGAATCTGTGTTGACACTACCATTTTCACTTTTAATGATGAATACTTTCAACAAAAGGCTGGTGTTTCCATGGGTTCACCATTGTCACCAGTTTTAGCCAACCTGTGCATGGAGTTCATAGAAGTTGAAATATTAGAGAGATGTAACCCCAACTGTAAGCCTGCTCTGTGGGTGAGATATGTAGACGACATATTTATTGTTTTTTTATCGGCGACGACTTCGCTTTAGATTGCTTACTGAATACTGCCAACAACGTTGTCGATTCGATAAAATTTACAGTAGAAAAAGAGGTGATGGTAAGATTTCTTCTTATGTTTTAATTCATAGGGATGTAAACAGTAACTCTTTTAAATTTTCAAGTTTTTAGAAAAGCTACCAACAAAGAGAATTATATTCATTATTTTTCCCACCACTCACAACAAGTTAAAAGGAATGTAATTTATGAGTCTTGTTTTAAGGGCCCTTCGCATATGTGACCCCGCATTTCTAGACGGGGAACTCAAACATGTCGTAGACACTTTTAGGTCCTTAAAGTACCCAGAACATTTTTTACTGACGCAATTAGCCGAGCTAAAAAGAAGTTTACATTGGTCAAGAGAATAAGGAAATGAAAGTCAAGAAACGTGTATCATTGCCCTTCACTGATGTATCTCAAAAGTAGGTGATTATATAATAAGCACCAAAAAGACATAGAAATAGTTTTATACTTACAAAAACACTTAGCAAAAGCTCTTACAAAGAATAATAACAGTACCAAGAGAAATAACGGTGTTTACAAGGTTCCTTGTCAGGATTGCAGTGGTTGTTACTACGGGGAAAGTGGTAGGGGATTAGAGGTCAGATTAAGGGAACACAGAAGGGCCTATGATCTTCATGCACAGGGCAGCGCTTTGGTGGCTCACAGTTTTAATTTAGACCACAGAATTAATTGGGATGGTGCACAAATTATTTTCAAAAGCGACGATTCTGACGTGAGAAGACTAGTTGAAGGCGCCGCTATAAACATGGAATATCTTTTGAGGATAACAAGTCGTTTACCAATGAAGACCCTTTTATAAACAGTTCATTGCCAGGCAATACTTAAAAGAATTATTTTTAAAACCGACGTTGACCATGTGAACCCTGATGCTCTGCTTCCTCTTCCCCTCTCTCTCCAGATAGCCGACGTCCCAGCGGATGTTTCCGGCTATGGCACCTATGCAGTGCAAGCAGGAGCAACTTCGCAGGTTCGGAGATCGAGGAGGTTGGCGCAACTGCCTGTTGAGATTGGGATTACGTAAAACACGAACCAGCACTTCGACGATGGGCTGTATTATTTTCTCGCCCCGCCCACCTTTTTAGATGCTCTTCGGAGGGAAACTACCCTCTTCATTACATTTTAACGTCACACTGATGAGGAACACCGTTCAAGTGTTCGAAAGTCTTTGTTTTATATTTTTACATAGAAATATATTTTTATATATAATTGTGGATATTTTTTAAACAATTTGTTTTCACGGAATTGTGAATTTCTTAACAATAATGATAATAATAATAGCATGAGTCTTAAAATGGAGATAATAATAATAATAATGATAATAGCATGAGTCTTAAAATGGAGAAAATAATAATAATAATAATAAAATAATAATAATAATAATAATAATAATAATAATAATAATAATAATAATAATAATAATAATATAGCATGAGTCTTAAAATGGAGAAAATAATAATAATGATAATAGCATGAGTCTTAAAATGGAGAAAATAACTAATAATAAGGTTCTAAAGGGTCCACAATTATAAAAAGTGTTAAGAGTCCGTATAGCCTATAATTTTTAAAACTTTACAAAAAGCTTTCGAACCCTTCCCTGTGTTCATCTTCAGTCTTTTCCTTTTAATTTTCCAAATGAAACCAGTCTAAGGTTACAACAAGTACTGAGGTGAATTTAAAAATAAGAGTCGTTGAAGATCGTTGACACCGGTCATTAGCTCGTTAATGGACCAGGTGAAGAAGAAAGAGGGCAGTTAACTCCAACTAGGTGATTTCCTCTCCCCTATCAATCATTCTGGCTGCAATTCTTTTGCGAAAGTGGACGGGGACTAGATATACGTCTGGGGGAACATAAGCGAGCTTATGAACTACAATCACAAAACAGCGCAACAGTAGCACATGCATTCAGTAATGATCATAGACCGAACTGGAACGAGGCTAAAATCATCTTTAAAAGTAACAATGTAAATGTTAGACAACTAGTAAACGGAGCTGCTATAAGTTTAGGAGAATCATTCAAAGGAAACAAGTCTTTTGTCAACGAAGACCCATTTGTTAATTTTTATATTACTAGTATGTTTTTAAAAGATTTTAACTGTACGACAGGCTCTGTTTTTCCCTCTCCTGATGCTGCTTCCACCTTGCCTCTCCCTGTCCAGGTAACCACTGCCCCAGGGGAGTCTGGTTAGGTGCCCAATCTACACCCTCGGATGAAGGACTTCCTGCAACGTTGCAACAACTTTTGTGGAGATCCAATAGCATTGCAGCCAGAAGGATTGATAGGGGAGAGGAAATCACCTAGTTGGAGTTAACTGCCCTCTTTCTTCTTCACCTGGTCCATTAACGAGCTAACGACCGTTGTCAACGATCTTCAACGACTCTTATTTTTAAATTCACCTCAGTACTTTTTGTAACTTACTGTTCATTTGGACTGAAGATGAACCCAGAGAAGGGTTCGAAAGCTTTTTGTAATGTTTTAAGAATTATACACGGACTCTTAACACTTTTTATTATTGTGGACCCTTTAGAACATTATATATACTCTCGCGATAGAGAGTTTTTCCCTACTAATAATAGTAATAGCATGAGTCATAAAACGGAGAAAATAATAATAATAATAATAATAATAATAATAATAATAATAATAATCATCATCATCATCATCATCATCATAATAAGAATAATAATAATAATAACAATAGCATGAGTCTTAAAATGTAAAAAATAATAATAATAATAGCATGAGTGTTAAAATGGAGAAAATAATAATAATAATAATAATAATAATAATAATAATAATAATAATAATAATAATAATAATAATAATAATAATAATAATAATAATAATAATAATAATAAATGATAATAATAATAATAATAATAATAATAATAATAATAATAATAAGAATAATAATAATAATAATAATCCAACTCAAGAAAGAGGCAACAAAATCAACCATCTGATGTTCATGGACGACATCAAGCTGTATGGTAAGAGCATCAAGGAAATAGATACCCTAATCCAGACTGTAAGGATTGTATCTGGGGACATCAGAATGGAGTTTGGAATAGAAAAATGCGCCTTAGTCAACATACAAAAAGGCAAAGTAACCGAGAAACTGAAGTGGGATAAAGCTACCAGATGGGAGCAACATCAAACACATAGATGAGACAGGATACAAATACCTGGGAATAATGGAAGGAGGAGATATAAAACACCAAGAGATGAAGGACACGATCAGGAAAGAATATATGCAGAGACTCAAGGCGATACTCAAGTCAAACCTCAACGCCAGAAATATGATAAAAGCCATAAAACACATGGGCAGTGCCAGTAATCAGATACAGCGCAGGAATAGTCGAATGGACGAAGGCAGAACTCCGCAGCATAGATCAGAAAACCAGGAAACAAATGACAATACACAAAGCACTACACCCAAGAGCAAATACGGACAGACTATACATAACACGAAAGGAAGGAGGGAGAGGACTACTAAGTATAGAGGACTGCGTCAACATTGAAAACAGAGCACTGGGGCAATATCTGAAAACCAGTGAAGACGAGTGGCTAAAGAGTGCATGGGAATGAAGGACTAATAAAAGTAGACGAAGACCCAGAAATATACAGAGACAGGAGAAAGACAGAAAGAACAGAGGACTGGCACAACAAACCAATGCACGGACAATACATGAGACAGACTAAAGAACTAGCCAGCGATGACAATTGGCAATGGCTACAGAGGGAGAGCTAAAGAAGGAAACTGAAGGAATGATAACAGCGGCACAAGATCAGGCCCTAAGAACCAGATATGTTCAAAGTACGATAGACGGAAATAACATCTCTCCCATATGTAGGAAGTGCAATACGAAAAATGAAACCATAAACCATATAGCAAGTGAATGCCCGGCACTTGCACAGAACCAGTACAAAAAGAGGCATGATTCAGTGGCAAAAGCCCTCCACTGGAGCCTGTGCAAGAAACATCAGCTACCTTGCAGTAATAAGTGGTACGAGCACCAACCTGAGGGAGTGATAGAAAACGATCAGGCAAAGATCCTTCTGGGACTATTGGTAATCAGAACGGATAGGGTGATACGTGCAAATAGACCAGACGTGACGTTGATTGACAAAGTCAAGAAGAAAGTATCACTCATTGATGTCGCAATACCATGGGACACCAGAGTTGGAAGAGAAAGAGAGGGAAAAAATGGATAAGTATCAAGATCTGAAAATAGAAATAAGAAGGTATGGGATATGCCAGTGGAAATCGTACCCATAATCATAGGAGCACTAGGCACGATCCCAAGATCCCTGAAAAGGAATCTAGAAAAACTAGAGGTTGAAGTAGCTCCAGGTCTCATGCAGAAGAGTGTGATCCTAGAAACGGCACACATAGTAAGAAAAGTGATGGACTCCTAAGGAGGCAGGATGCAACCCGGAACCCCACACTATAAATACCACCCAGTCGAATTGGAGGACTGTGATAGAGCAAAAAAAAAAAAAAAAAAAAAAAAAAATAATAATAATAATAATAATAGCATGAGTCTTAAAATGGAGAAAGAAATTCAGTTATGTAGATCTATACATATATTTAAATATACAATCTATACAGGGAGCTTTCGGGAATCGGTTCGATTCCCCTTTTCAATGATTGAAAAAAATGAATCGAACAGATTCCGGAAAGCTCTCTGCGCAGATTTATCTTTAAAAATGTGAACATATACATAAATGGGGATATGTTTCTCCAATAATAATAATAATAATAATAATAATAATAATAATAATAATATAATAATAACATTTCAAAATATCCGTAGGAATAAGCTTCATGCAACATGCTCGAAAAAGTGGGATGTGAAATGTTTTTCCAGAAGATGATTCTTAATCAGCTTTTTTTTTTATAAGTGGCAGATAATGGCATTATGTGTATTTTTGGAATAATAATGAATAGAATTATAACAGGTTACAAAGAATCTAGTGAGTGTTTCTGCTGTTGTGGCATTATCGCTGATTTCATACAGCTCTAGTACGATTTCATCTAAAGCAGGAATCCCCAACCTGCGGCCCTCAATGATGCTCAGTGCGGTCCTCAGAGCAATGTAAGAATAATGCTTGCTGTCTTTTCGACAATGAAACTAGTAAAATCGAAGCTTAGATCTAGGCTTAGTAGTTCCTCGTTAGACGAGTGGTTTTCGCGCTCGGCTACCAATCCGATGGTCCTAAGTTCGATTCTAGGCGCCGCCAACGTGGAATCAGAGAAATGTATTTCTGGTGATAGAAATTCATTTCTCGATATAATGTAGTTCGGATCCCACAATAAGCTGTAGGTCCCGTTTCTAGGTGACGAATTGGTTCCTAGCCACGTAAAATGTATCTAATCCTTCGGGCCAGCCCTAGGAGAGCTGTTAATCAGCTCAGTGGTCTGGCTAAACTAAGATATACTTGACTTTTTTCTAGGCTTACTGATGAGCATCTTCAACAAATTTTGAGGCTTTCTGTTACAAATGTTGAAATAGATATTGCTAACCTTGCAAATAAGATGCAGCATCAAGATTCCCCTTAAATTATTCTTTGTACAAACTGTACAATAAAACAAAAGCTACTATTAAGAATTTTTTATTTATAGGAATAATACCTATTTAGCAATAGCTGGTATATGAGTCTAAGCCTTAACTAAACTTTAAAGCTAAATAATATACAAATAAATGTGAACTTTTACCGATAGTAAGGATAATTCTAATATGCGGACCTCATCTGTATTTGGAAGATTAGGGACCCCTGATCTAAAGGATCAATGATTACAGTCCTTTCTACGCCGCTGTACCGTATAAACAAATTAATATTCACTATTTCAAAATTTTCGTAATAGCTAATGATGTAAGGACAACAAAAACGTCAATGGACTTCACTTCCTGAATAACACTGACGCCTATTATGTGAGATAAATTAAATGATTGAGTGTATGCCAGAGAAGTAGAGAGTTCCACAATTTGGAAGCAAATGGTGTGAAAGGTTTCCCAATAAGGTTCCCTTTCATTAGTAAAAATGTTTGCTGTGAGGCAGGTTAGGTCTAAAATCATATTCATGTCGATATAATCTGTTATTTACCGGTAGCAAAAGCCTCATTTGGTATCACTGCAGGTAATGTGACATTTATAAATTAATTCTGAAATTATAATATTGAAATAATGTAGCGCAAAATGTCGAAATCGCTGTAACTCCACCTTTGATCCCATCGGTGAATGTTCATTATTCATCGCGAAAGGTGTCGCTTCCACCTGACTGCAGGTGAGGGACTTTCCGACCTCTTGTCTCAACCTGTCAAGAGCCCTCCGAGATTTCAGAATGGGTGTGTGTGTCTCTGAGTGTGTGAGTATTTCTGAGTGTATGCGTGTGTGGTGTGTGTATTTACATACGCCTCTGTAACACGTCAGGTGACCCCAAGAGGATGGATATGTTTATCGTGTATCGTACGCAATTACTCCTGTCACTAAATGTCACCAGCTGCTGAAAGATTTAATGTTCATCTAGATGTCCAGCTGCCGCCATTGCTGCTGCATTATTGAGGAAACCTTTAGAGCAATAGAAAGCCTACATTAGTGCTGACGTGTTCGAGTGTTAATTGCGCCATAAGACTGCTTCCTTGTCTGTATGTAAGATATGTTTAATATACAAAAGGGTTAGAAATGAAATTCTAGAAAGTTTCTTGTTCACCTTACGTTTCAGCTACCGGGGTTCGTTGTGCCACTTACATTACTGCATACATTACTCAGAATATAAGAAATCTAATTTACAAATAAAGTTCATCCACGAAAATGCTTTTTATACTTTTGCAAGAGATTTAATTCTATATCAATAGGCCACAAATTAAATTCGTAAACCATAAGAGAGAAATATCTTGAATTAGGATATGGTATGACAAATGGTGTATTATTCTTATCCGGAAAAAAACATTAAATGAAAATTAAATTTTGCCTCTTTTGCTGGTTTTAGAAAAGCGAGATAGCAAAGCGGATGGAAATCCTTCAGAGAAAGGTGTATGTAAGCAGCATATATTAAAAAAAATTAAATTCTTAATTAAATAACTGTACATTGGCAGGTCAGAAAGATAGAAACAGGATATTTACCAGTAATTAAACCAAGTAGCCGGAGTTAGTTTGAACTTATAACATTGGAAGAAGGTAATAGGTATGATCACGAAAATCTTGTTCTTTCGTTCTTAGAATACACAAAGGAAATGATAATACTCGCACGGCTGTTCCAGAAAACTGAAGACTTTCTGATAATAAAAAAAAAAAAAACACTGAAAGTCAGCCTTATAAAAATACACGAAGAATCTGGTTTATACCATGATGTACTGATTAAATTCTAATCTTTGTTGAAGTAAATAGATATCATCAGAGAGAGATGGGAACCGCGTCTATTTAAAAATAAAAAATATAAAAGAATGACTAAAATCATGAAACAAGCGTCGGAGTGAAGACTCGTACATCAAATATGGTCATGGGGGAATTACAAAAGTTCGGGAATGTGAGAAGTCCGAGTTCAGATGGGTATCGAAAGGTTAGGCTGCAAATGACGGCGTCCCCGGGAGGGTGAGAGAAATGGATTAAATGAAGAATAATTGAAGTTGCCGAAGGAATAATGGCAGGTGAAGGGCATAAGGGATGGGGAATGGAGGAATGACTCTGAGGGGAAGACTTCGTTCGAAATGCGAATGGAAAAGGGAGGTCAAAAGAGGGAGCAGGGTAATGATTGCCATCGTCTTTTTTCAAGGAAAAACAAAACATTCATAATTGTTACTGCATACGTGAGCTGGTTGAAATTTTTACTTATTGTATTTATATATAGCACAACAGTGAGAATGACTTTTGTGTACATTAAAAAGCTGTAAATTTTATGGCATATCAAATTGTTCAGTTTAAACATATATCAACGTTTATTGTAAAGAATAGTGCTTAGGCTACATAAATGATTTTTATTTATACCATATATAAAATTATATATATATATTATATATATATATATATATATATATATATATATATATATATATAGATACTAGTTATTTAGTTAATTTTCATAATCATAATGATCTCTTAACGTCTCGATGCCTTTACACTTTTTGGATGGCTTGCCACTGCACAGGCTTGAGGCCCAAATGACGATCCAGTTTTAAAAATTCTTACATATATAGTATATATATATATATATATATATATATATATATATATATATATATATATATATATATATCAAAAGTCAACCATTGCTCTGTTGTCTCGTAGCTCACCCAAAAACGTTTAGTTATTTGCCTATAAGTTTTTTAGATAAGTAAAAATAAGTTGAAATAGGCATATATATCATATATATATATATATATATATATATATATATATATATATATATATATATATATGTGTGTGTGTGTGTGTGTGTATGCCATATTGAATCCATCAGACTCAGTTATCTAGTAAAAGGTCTGCATAAATCATTGCCTACGGACCAATGCAGAGTCAGAAATAATGGAGTGAGAGAGAACTAGCAACCTTTCCCCTTGAATAACCTTCAACAATTCAAGAATGCCGCCGAGGGGAGTTGGGCGAGTTTCCTCTTTTCATAAAAGGGGAAAGTAGGGAGTTGCTGGGAAAGTGGATATCAGGAAGGCCGGAGAATTGGAAGAGAATGAAACTTTGTTATTGTGCATCTTCGCTTGTGCCAGAGATTCAATCCTTATAGTTTCCTCTGCTGCCAAAGAGCGTCAACTTTTTTTAATCATCCCTGAGGAAGGAAAGTTCTTGGCTTATAATAATCAGCTTTCTGGAGATTTCTTTCAGAGATTTCGACGAAAGCAATTTTAAAACATATCTAACCTGAAGAATTCTTACAGTGCCTAACTTTGTGAGAGCACGTGTCATTGTAATAACTACAGTACCCTCTTAACTTCTCGAATTCCTCACAGTTTTTTAATACGTTTGTCACTATGAAGCCTTAGATCCGAATGCGAGAATATGAAGTAATGCTGATGTCCACAGCAGGAGTCGAACCGGCATCCTGAGTATCAGAACGAGGTCACATAGCCGACGTGGCCACCAGGAGGACCTTTTTTCTGACTCGAATTAGTATGGAATCTTACAGGCTGATAATGTGTAACATCCTCTGGACTTTGTTGACAGAATATTGACTGAACTCTGTAATTAACATGTTTCCTGGAACAGTATTAGAATAACTGGAATAAAATACCTGATCGCTGGTTTGACAAATATTAGCTCAAAAGTTAACCATTGCTCTATTGTCTCGTAGCTCATGAAAAAAGTTATAGTCATTTGCTTATAAGTTTTTAAAATAATGAGTAAGAAATTGGTTTAGGTAGGTTATTTTTAAACATCCGTTAAAATTAGTTGAAATTTATTTATGCATCTCAAATACCTATTACAAATTTAAAAACATCTATTTCAACGATCTGAGAAACCTGCTTCAAATTAATTGAAATACATTTTTAGAAAACCGTTAGAATTTAAATGCTATCCGTCAGTGCTTTTCCGAGTTACCTTGTTAAAGACAGATCAGAATCATTCAATAAAGTCTTAAGATGGATAGTGATCATAACAACAGGCAAAGAATATAGAAACTGAAAGATTAAGAAACGTCTCTGCTTCTCTGATGCTGAGAGTGGGTGAGGGAACACTCATAGCCAGGAGCAGCACGCGTCCATTCAGAGGCTTTAAATACTAATGACACGAGAAGAGGGAGACGCCAAAAGCTCGCCAGGTTCCTTGGTGAGATAAAAGGATGCTGACCCTGTTTTCACACATCAGTCCAAAGTCTCTCTCTCTCTCTCTCTCTCTCTCTCTCTCTCTCTCTCTCTCTCTCTCTCTGTCTCTCTCTCTTATTTCATAAAGATTTTTGTGTGCGCTTTCTTTTGACACATTAATTGGAGATGTGTAGACTTATTAACATTAACAGTAACCATGGAAACCCAGCAAATACTAAAACCAGTGGTTTCCTTGTGTAAGGCCTTGTTCACACTAGTGGGCATTGCTCGACGGGCAAACACTGTTCCCATAACCCGTTCCACTCTACTGGCCGACAGAGTATCGAGCCCGAACGATGCGATCAAGGTATATTCTATATACCTTGGATGCGATTGTCTGATAACGCTGCTTCAGAACCGAGAGGAAATATAAACATCTGGAAGTGCCCACGGGAATGCCCGCTATTGTGGACAGGCCATAAGACAACCTGTGTTAACTAGAACAGAATCTTTGCTTCCATTTATTGCATTTTGGGAATGGATGTTTACAATTCATCTCATTTTAAGTTTAAATAAAATAAAATAAGAATTCTCACGAAACGTCCACATGCATCATGCAGTTCTTGGGAGACACTTTATTATGAAACCGAGTTCCGAGAAAATACTTTTAGACAAATAAATGTGTATGGGTATGATAGTTTTTAAAAGGTATTTGAAAAAGTACATTTTATTTCTAACTGAGTTTTTTTTTTGTCAACTACGACACACCAGGAATATCAAATTACCTTTTAATAACAAGCATTCGACTTCACAGAAAATAAGCTTACCGCATTTCTTTCATAGTAATTTACTTTCAATTGAAATGAGGTCTTACCTTCATTTTTTATTTTCGGAAAGAAATTGCAGTAAAATCGAATACTATTCTCAGACTAATGAACACTGGTACTGCGATGAAACTGACGAAGAAATAGGTTGGGTGTTTATGTTATTCGTATGAAAAAAATAAATAGCTAGACATAGTTCTTAAAAAATGTATACTGATTTACTGATAATGGCACAGGAATATTCTTGGCAAAAAAAATATTTTGTCCATATTTACCAGACAAAAATAATAATAAAAAACACTGTACAGTTTGTACGCCCTTATGTGTGTGTGTGTGTGTGTGAGAGAGAGAGAGAGAGAGAGAGAGAGAGAGAGAGAGAGAGAAAGTTAAAAGTTAGCATAAAAACTATTAAAAATACTTTTAAAGATGAACACAAATATAATCCGAACAAGGTCATTCTCATATAAAAATGCAAACATCACAAAAAACGGCAGAAATCCTTCCAAGGTAAACAACAAGATTCTGCTAAATAAAAGCAAATGTTCTGCTTCGGTTGACGTAGATTGTCTTATATAACGAAACCATTTGTTTTTAGTACTTTTTGGGTTCCCGTGATTGCTGATAATGGTAATAAGTCTCCAGATCTCCAATGACTATATTAAAAGAAGGCGAGCAATGACAGCTTTATTGAGAGAGAGAGAGAGAGAGAGACTCCGCATTGACATGGAAAGAGCGAGGTCAGCATCCTTTTATTTCACAGCAAGGAACCTGTCGAGCTTTGGCGTTTTCCTCTTCTCGTACCATTAGTATTTAAAGCCTCCGAATGGACGCGTGATATCCCTGGCTATGAGTGTTCCCTTTTCCATTCCCAACATCAGAGAAGCAGAGAAATTTCTTAATCTTTCAGGAGGATCTTGGACGATTCCCTTCAGCGATCTTCCTAATTATAATCACCTCCCCCAACGAAGTTAGGAGTATGTATATTCTTTACCCGCTGTTCTGATCAGTTTCTATCCCAAAACTTTATTAAATGACTGCAATTCTTTTTTACAAGATATTTAAAAACGTGCTGATGGATATCCATAAATTTCTAATTGGATTTTCAAATAGGTACTAATGCAGTTCACACCATTTTAAACAGGCATCTCATAACGTACACTTAAAATCTGATAAATTTGTAATAGATATCAAAAAGGTATAAGTAGATTTCAATTAATTTCAGCCTACGTCACTAAAACGTCGTGTCTCAGGTCATTTTTACCAGTCATGTCAAAATATCATTAATAAATTTATATAATTTCTAATGAGGGTCACTGGCTGAAAGACAGATAATTATGTTTTAAATGAATCCTTATCAGACCAGTGATCCAGTATGCTGTTACAATTATTCAAATCTAAATCAATACAAGTCAATCCCGCCAGCAAAACCTAAAGAACATTGTATATTAATAACCAACCTGTAAGAATCCCTGTTAATTCGAATTAGAAATACGGCCCTCCTCGTGGTCTTGTCGGCAGTGACTAGACCTCATTTTGATATTTTGGATGCGGGTTCGAATCCTGCAATTGATATCAGAATGACTATTTGGATCTAAGACTTTGTAGTAAGAAGCGTATCCAAAAGTGTGAAGGATTAGAGAAGTTAAGATGTCACATTGGTTTTACAAGTAGCTACATATGCACTCACAAGGTTAGGCATTGTAAGAAGCAAGCAATACCCGAATACTTCAGGTTAAGTATGTTTTAAAATTGCTTTTGTCGAAATCTCTGCAAGAAATCACCAGATAGCATTATAGGCCAAGAACATTCCTTCCTCACGGATGTTTCAAAAACGTTGATGCCCTTTGGCAGGCGAGGAAACTCTATAAGGATTGAATCTCTTGCAAAAGCGAAGTTGCACAATAACAAAGTTTCATTCTCTTCCAATTCTCCGGCCTTCCTGATATTCACTTTCCCAGCAACTCCCTACTTTCCCCTTTTATGAAAAGAGGAAACTCGTCCAACTCCCCTCGGTGGCATTCTTGAATTGTTGAAGGTTATTCAAGGGGAAAGGTTGCTAGTTCTCTCTCACTCCATTATTTCTTGCTCTGTAGGCAATGATTTATGCAGACATTTTAGTAGATAACTGAACCTGTTTGATTCAGATTGGTTTGTGTATGTATGTATGTATGTATGTATGTGAATACACAAACATATATACGTAAGTGTGTGTGTAAATGTAATAACCGCAATGCCCTCTTAACTTGACAATTTCTTCACACTTTCTGGATACGGTTGTCACTATTGTCACTTTTTTACCAGATATGTATATAATTGCAATAATCAGTGTTCAAAGATTCATAGTGACAACCGTATCCAAAAAGTGCAATAATTGATGTATGTGTAATATACATACATACATACACAAGCCAAACCGAATCAAACAGATTCAGTTATCTGCTAAAAGGTCTGTGAAAATCAGTGCCTACGGACTAATACAGAGTAAGAAATAATGGAGTGAGAGAGAACTAGCAACCTTTCCCCTTGAATAACCTTCAACAATTCAAGAATGCCGCCGAGGGGAGTTGGGCGAGTTTCCTCTTTTCATAAAAGGGGAAAGTAGGGAGTTACTGGGAAAGTGGATATCAGGAAGGCCGGAGAATTGGAAGAGAATGAAATTTTATTATTGTACATCTTCGCTTGTGCCAGAGATTCAATCCTTATAGAGTTTCCTCGCCTGCCAAAGGGCATCAACGTTTTTGAAACATCCGTGAGGAAGGAATGTTCATTGCTTATAATCAGCCTTCTGGAGATGTTTTTCAGAAATATATATATATATATATATATATATATATATATATATATATATATATATGTATATATATATATATATATATATAATTATCACATAGAACCGTGATCCATTTATATATCAATTCAAGCTACAAATGTCCTTTAATATCTAAATTCACTTTACCTCCCAAATGATATATTTTCATATGTACCGAAGGGGAATTTTTAGTTGATAATAATTTCGTCCCCCCATGGGATCGAACCACTGTCCAAGTGGACGGGGACGAAATCAGGACAGTCAGTGACGCTATCCAATCAGCCAACAGAGACGCTATAAGTTCATATCGATTCTGACCTTACAAATCACCCTCGATCTCGGTGCTTTCGTAATTAAGAAATCGATATGAACCCCGACTACCATGTTAGCCATTCGAGCGTTTGACAGCACAAACGTAGCCTTTTTGTTATGAATAATTATCACTAGAACCGTGATCCAATTATATATCAATTCAAGCTACAAATGTCCTTTAATATCTAAATTCACTTTTTTACCTCCCAAATGATATATTTTTCATATGTACCGAAGGGGAATTTTTTAGTTGATAATAATTCGTCCCCCCATGGGATCGAACCACTGTCCAAGTGGACGGGGACAAAATCAGGACAGTCAGTGACGCTATCCAATCAGCCAACAGAGACGCTATAAGTTCATATCGATTCTGACCTTACAAATCACCCTCGATCTCGGTGCTTTCGTAATTAGAATCGATATGAAACCCTGTCTACCATGTTAGCCAATTCGAGCGTTTGACAGCACGTAGCCTTTTGTTTTTTATGAATAATTATCACATAGAAACCGTGATCCATTTATATATCAAATCAAGCTACAAATGTCCTTTAATATCTAAATTCACTTTACCTCCCAAATGATATATTTTCATATATGTACCGAAGGGGAATTTTTTAGTTGATAATAATTTCGTCCCCCCATGGGATCGAACCACTGTCCAAGTGGACGGGGACGAAATCAGGACAGTCAGTGACGCTATCCAATAGCCAACAGAGACACTACAAGTTCATATCGATTCTGACCTTACAAATCACCTCGATCTCGGTGCTTTCGTAATTAGAATCGATATGAAACCCCGTCTACCATGTTAGCCAATTCGAGCGTTTGACAGCACGTACCTTCCTTTTGTTATGAATAATTATCACATAGACCACCGTGATCCATTTATATATCAATTCAAGCTACAAATGTCCTTTAATATCTAAATCACTTTACCTCCCAAATGATATCATATATGTACTGAAGGGGAATTTTTTTAGTTGATTAATAATTTCGTCCCCCCATGGGATCGAACCACTTGGACGGTGGTTTTCAATCCCATGGGGGGACGAAATTATTATCAACTAAAAATTCCCCTTCGGTACATATATGAAAATATATCATTTGGGAGGTAAAGTGAATTTAGATATTAAAGGACATTTGTAGCTTGAATTGATATATAAATGGATCACGGTTCTATGTGATAATTATTCATAACAAAAGGCTACGTGCTGTCAAACGCTCGAATTGGCTAACATGGTAGACGGGGTTTCATATCGATTCTAATTACGAAAGCACTGAGATCGAGGGTGATTTGTAAGGTCAGAATCGATATGAACTTATAGTGTCTCTGTTGGCTGATTGGATAGCGTCACTGACTGTCCTGATTTCGTCCCCGTCCACTTGGACGGTGGTTCGATCCCATGGGGGGACGAAATTATTATCAACTAAAAAAATTCCCCTTCGGTACATATATGAAAATATATCATTTGGGAGGTAAAGTGAATTTAGATATTAAGGGACATTTGTAGCGTTGAATTGATTATATATATATAAATATATATATATATATATATATATATATATAATTAATTATATATATATATAATATATACATCCAGCTACTAGTCGACAGCTTCTTCTTAATCTTCTTAATCAAATAATAAAGATACAATATTTCTTTGTTTAATCATATTTCTTTGTTTAATCAGTGCTGATTCTACCATCTGGCTTTTGAACCGCCATTTGCTGCTATAAATTTTGCGTGACCAATTCCAGTGTATTCTGTGATTATGGTTATTTATGTGGTTAAAAATAGCTGAGCTCTGTTGGTCATACCTTACTGAACATTTATGTTTTATCAATCTCTGGGGGACTGATTTACCTGTAAAACCAATATAGGATTAGTGACAGTCGAGGCAAGGAATTTCATACTCCTGTGTCTTTGCAAACTAGCTTTTGTTGGACGTTAATCAAGGATTTGGCTAAGGTATTTGGGTAGGTAAAAGCAAAAGTGTTAGTTTCCAAATGTTGGTGTTAACCTCTTAATCCTGTTCAGGTGTGGGATTTTTATTTAATTGTTGGGCATCTCTCTGATCTTGTTTTGAAGGGGACAGTTGAGGATTATGTTTGCTTTATGGATCACTTTCTTAATTATATGGTCAGGGCACTTTAAAGATGACAGTTGCTTATGGATTAGTTCAATTTCCTTTTCCAGGAAATCTGGGGAGCATATCTGTAAGGTGCTTAAGAACAAATTGCTGTCTACGCCAACCTTGATAGAAATATCATGATAACAGAAATAGTGAATGTATGAAAGTGAAACTTTTGGTTTTCTGTATTTGGTAAATGTGTAGTATTCTGCCGTGTCTCTAATTATTACAACATAAACAAAAGGAATTTTGTTGTTTTTACCTATTCAACTTTAAATTTGATGCTGGGCATTAATGTATTTAAATTTGAAAGAAACTCGTTAAAATTGCCCAACCTATTATCCCAAAACTTTAGGCTATCATCTACATATCCACACCATGTCTTTAGGTTTTATTGCATTTATTATTATACTTTCAAAATATTCCACGTGTAGACCGGCTAAAACAGAACTTATAGGGCTGTCTATGTTGCACCCTAATGAAAAGACATTGTTTGATACACATAATTCAGCTAACTTTATTATTGTATGTAGGCCTAATAGGAAATGATCTGAATAAGGGGCTAATTTTTCTCTCAAAAACTTTAGAACGTACTGCACTAATACTTTCGTGAATAGGAAATCTACGTCTAAGCTTAATAGTTTTGTGTTTTGAAGTGGTATGTGTGCCTCTTTGAATTTGTGACAGAAATCTTCAGAGTATTTAATGTGACTGGGAAAAAATTCATGACCGATTTCCAGCACAATTGGCGGGTTGCATTAAATCCTCTGTTGACCATGCAGTTAATTAATTACTTATAGTTAGTTGAATGAAAACCGGAGGAGTAACTTATCTTGGAGTTCTATTTGCGTGTTTTTGTATGTTGATGTCTATCTATCTACCTATCTATCTATCTATCTAATAATAATATATATATATATATATATATATAATTATATATATATATCTGTGTGTGTGTGTGTGTGTGTTGTGACGAAGTGCCAAGTATCTGGTTACTACACTTACCAATCATTAAACATTACCTCACGACAGCCAGACACCTGAACCTTCATCACAGGTAAAATACGACTGATTACTCTAAAGGCAACAGGGATCCCTTAAACAACTTACCAGTATTGCATTAAAATGGGTGTGAGGTAATTTCATATGTAATTAAATTAATTAAAGGGCATCACACCATCATCAACTTTAAAAGTCTAATTATTTCCCTGATTTCAAAAGTCTAAGTACTTCCCTGGTTCTAACTCACTTCAATTAAATTGAAGGAGAACAGTTCAGTTACCACTCTATGTTTCTAACTAAACAAAATTAAATATACTGGTGAAAAAGAAAACACTTATAAAAATTTTAAATACAAAAATTTATTATCAAACTCAAAATTTATAAGTGAAATTCACAATCTCAGGGAAATTTACTGTTACTTGAAAATAACACAAAGTTTAATTGATTCTTGAATTAATTAAGTAAAATTAAATCAAATTGATTTATCACAAAAATCAAGAAAATTAATTAATCCAATCGAAATTCAAAAGTGTTAGGCAATAACTAAAATTTGGAAATTAATTCACAAGTGTTAAACAACACTAAAACTTGAATAGAATTCTAATTAAGGGCAAATTAATTCACAAGTGTTAAATTCAATTAAATGTGCAACGATTAATTAATGAAAACAATTAAGATAATCAAATTGTGAATGTAAGCGAAAACACAGAAAAATGTGGAAAATACCAAAATTGCAAAAAAGCACTAATCACACAGAATATAAAAAAAACACACTTCAATAAGAAAAAATGGACAAATACACAAAAAATAACTTCAATAAGAAAAATGGATAAATGCAAAAAAAATCACTTCAATAAGAAAAATGGATAAATGCACAAAAAATCACCAACACCAAAATGTGGAAAAATGGTAAAAATTCCCCTGGAATAACTAGTACTTTCAGTATTTCAAGTACCTTTTTAAGTTTAAGTTTAGTGCACTGAACTTAATAAAAAAACTCTTACCTTGGTATACCAATTTTAGAAGGCCTTTTTCGAAATCACCAATAAACACTTACACACGAGGCCCCTGTTACACACTTTTACAACGTCTGTTCAGATTCCACACATAGACATTAATAATATTAAATTATTCTTAAGACATATCAAATCTAAAATTTATATGAGTGACCAACAACTATGTATAAAGTCTTTTACGTTAAACATTATCACTGAATCTTTTACGAGAGAGAGAGAGAGAGAGAGAGAGAGAGAGAGAGAGAGAGAGAGACCTAAAAGCGATGAGGTCTTAAATGGGAATTATTTTCCTTTTGTATAGAAGCTTAACAGTGTATTTCGTCACACAAAAAGTTTTGGGGCCTAGAGACAGTTACTTTCATAAACATTTTCTTTCAAAACAATATCTAAAGAGAAATTTGAATTACAATCGTAAATAACATTTATTATTACGTGATTTAAGACAATAAAAGTATTTTAATATGAAAGGAATAATTATTTATATTGAAAGCAAAACCAAATGATGTCACTTCCCAAAGATGACGAATGCTTAACAGAACGTTCTAGAACGATCTTACGAAAAGATGATGCAATACCATAGGAACATGGTGAAATAGCCACATGACTTCTCGACAAAGACGCACACGTTTGAAACCAGTCATGTACGCTGTATGCTCAACAGGTTCCAAACTGAACTCCCTTATCAGAAATGTTGGCATGTTATGAAAACAAAACGGAGACTTCGATTTTTCCTTATCTCGAGTGATGACAACAATTTCTTACTTTGAACGGACAATGCTTATCTCTCTCTCTTTTCACATTCTACGTTATCTTAACTTTTAAATTATGTTATGCAAAATCTGAACACACTTTTGTAGCACATACTATAACTCTAAGCTAAAGGAATCTGAAAATATTGCAAACACTTTTCCGACATTTCATGGTTATAGAGAGGAAATATGCCTTACGAAAGCAACAGCATTTATTTATATATATATATATATATATATATATATATATATATATATATATGTATACATATATATATATATATGAAAAACATATATATATATATATATATATGATTATACATGCATACATAAATTACTAGATAGATATACACGTAAATCGATAGAGAGCACGTGCCTGACTAAATTCGTTCATAAAGTATATGTATGATGTATGTATGTATGTATATGATATATAGATATAGATATATATATATATATATATATATATATATATATATATATATATGTGTGTGTGTGTGTGTGTGTATATATATTTATATGTATATATATATAATATATATATATATATATATATATATATATATAATATATATATATATATATAAGTAAACTGAACTATTTAATATACCACAAACTTTGAATGACAGTTTTTTACAAGCAAAATTCATCCTCATCTGTGTAGTATGTATATATAAAAGAAGAAATTATTACCACTTCATGAAAATAGTGACAATTGTCAATGTTTTTTGGCTTGTTACAGGACCTTGGCATTCACTACCCTGCTCCCTCATTTTACCTCCCTTCTCCATAGGCATTTCGAACGAAGTCTTCCCCTCAAGCCTTCGTCAATCATTCCCCTCTTCCCCATCCCTTATGCCCTTTACCTGCCATTATTCCTTCGGCAACTTCAATTATTCTTCATTTAATCCATTTCTCTCACCCTCCCGGGGACGCCGTCATTTGCAGCCTAACTTTTCGATACCCATCTGAACTCAGCCTTCTCACATTCCCGACTTATGTAATTCGCTGATGTCCATATTTGATGTACGAGTCTTCACTCCGACGCTTGTTCTCTATCTGAGAATATCCAGTTATTTCAACTAAGATTTCAGGTTTAGAATTTAATCAGTACATCAGGGTCTAAACCAGAGTTTTCGTCTATTTATATAAGGCTGACTTTCAGTGTTTTTTTTTTTATTATTATTATCTGAAAGTCTTCAGTTTTCTGGAACAGCCTTGCGAGTATTATCATTTCCTTTGTGTACTCTAAGAACGAAAGAACAAGATTTTCGTGATCATACCTATTACCTTCTTCCACTGTTATAAGTCCAAACTAACTCCGGCTACTTGGTTTAATTACTAGTAAATATCATGTTTCTATCTTTCTGACCTGCCAATGTACAGTTATTTAATTAAGAATTTACATTTTTTTAATATATGCTGCTTACATACTCCTTTCTCTGTAGGATTTCCATCCGCTTTGCTATCATCGCGTTTCTAAAACCAGCAAAAGAGGAAAATTTTAATTTTCATTTAATGTTTTATTCCGGATAAGAATAATACACCGTTTGTCATACCATATCCTAATTCAAGATATTGCTCTCTTATGTTTACGAATTTAATTTGTGGCCTATTGATATAGAATTAAATCTCTTGCAAAAGTATGAAAAGCATTTTCGTGGATGAACTTGATTTGTAAATTAGATTTCTTATATTCCAGAAATTTATGCAGTAATGTAAGTGGCACAATGAACCCCGGTAGCTGAAACGTAAGGTGAACAAGAAACTTTCTAGAATTTCATTTCTAACCCTTTTGTATATTAGACATATCTTACATACAGACAAGGAAACAGTCTTATGACACAATTAACACTCGAACAGACGTCAGCACTAATGTGAGCTTTTTATTGCTCAAAAAGCTTCTCAATAATACAGCAGCAATGGCGCCAGCTGCATTCTAGATGAACATTCAACCTTGCAGTAGTTGGTGACAGATAGTGACAGGTGTAATTGCGTATGATACACGATAAACAGTTGCATCCTCTTAGGGTCACCTGACGTGTTGCAGAGGCGTGTGTAAATACACACAAGCACTCAGAAATACTCACACACCTGTTCTGAAATCTCGGAGGGATCTTTTAAAGATTGTAGCAAGAGGTCGGAAAGTCCCTCACCTGGAGAGTCAGATGGAAGTGACACCTTTCGAAATAAATAATGAACATTCACCAATGGGACCAAAGGTGGAGTTACAGCGATTTCGACACTGTATTATTGCAATATTATATTTTCAGAATTATTTCATCAATTTCACATTAACTGCCATGACACTAAATGAGGTGTTTTGTTTGTTACCGGTAGATAACAGATTATATCGTCACGAATATAATTTTAGATATAATTTGCCTCCTAACATAACTTTTCATTGATAAAGTAAGAAACGCGGTTTGGCCAATCTTTCGTACCATTAGCTTTCAGAATGTGAAACTCTCCAGTTCTCTGGTATCCCTTGAATCCTTTAAGTTATCTCACTTAATAGGAGCGAGTGCTATTCGACAGAGACGCTATTCTTGTCTTTTTTGGCCTCTCCATCATCAACTATCAAGAAAATTTTGGAACAGTGAATACTGTTTTGTCTATAAGATACAGCGGCATAGCAAGAACTATCTATGGCCGTCGGAGATATTAGAGACCGTGCTATGATCATATCCATTTTAATTTGATTCCTTCTTGTTTCTGAAATACGATTATCGTATGACACACACACACACACACACACATATATGCATACACATACACATATAAATATGTGTGTGTGAACACCATTACACAGAAATAACGTTTCTTACATTGGTGAAAAAAAAGAGAAGAAAATACTATGTATCTTAGAGAGCCAGCTTCTTCGGATCGTTAACAGTTACTGACGGGGACACTTAACGCAGGTATAATTTCCCCGAATAGATTTTCTGTTGTTTGTTCGATAGGTAATAGGTTAATGTGTGAGGGAATTTATATATCAGTGAGGATAAAGTAACTCAACAAATTTATATTTAGAAATGGTAAAATTCAAAGAATACGTTTTTATTGCCTGCGACGGAAATATAATATTTTTGTATTTTGTCAAAACTGCAAAATTGGAATTTAATGAATACCAATGAGCAAACTCGAAAACAGAAGTTTTAATATGTAAGACGATTAGAAAATATCATGTGTATAAAATCAGAACAGCAAATTTTAATTCCCGTCAAAAATGCAGATTTAATCGACGATTTATGATGAATAAATACTATGAACTGTAAAATATTCATCCAGCAAAATTGAGCCTCTGACGAAAGAAAAATGTATAATACCAAGGTTTTCATTTTTTTCAAAACCCGAAAAACTCATTCTTCCTAAAAAAAAAAACAGGTAACGAAAAATAAAAGATAGAACGAAACCCGAAGAGGAAAAAAGGAACCTTTATTTTTGTGAGTAGAGGATTTTCTTTGAAAATCTATATTGACACGAGATTTCTTTGCAATATGACCGGTTTGTTTTCACTGCCTTTTCTTTATACTTCTCTGCTCTTTTTTACGTGCATTCTTTTCGCTTCTTTCATTTTGTTTTATTGTCGCTGGTGATGTATTTATGCCATCTCGTTGTCATTCGTTTATTTGATAAAGCTTTTAATGTTTGTCTTCCTTTACTGTATTTATTGGAGATTTGTAGACATTCATGAAAATCCAGCAAGTGTTAAATCAGGTGGTTTCATTATATGAGACAAGTTATTTTAATTAGAACAAAACATTTGCTCTTATTTACAAGCATATATATATATATATAATATATATATATATATATATGTATATATATATATGTATATATATACATATATGTATGTATATATACATATATATGTGTATATTAGTACATACATATATATATATATATATATATATATATATCTATATATATATATATATATATATATATATAATAAGCTCCGACCATAGCACGCTTGTGATTGGCTATATACCACTTGACCACGGGGAATCTCTCTCTCTCTCTCTCTCTCTCTCTCTCTCTCTCTCTCTCTCTCTGTAACATTCGCAATACCATTGGTAGTCCAATCAGTTGACTGAGAAATGTATGACGCCTTTGAATTATAATGGTTAACACTATGTAGGATCCTCCTCCAAAAAGAAAACTCTCTAAACACAATAGATGCATGAAACTGTTACCTCGTCAACGAGAAGAGTAAGAAAACTCATATTTGGGTAGCTCTCGTTGTCGTACATACTCTGCGTTTACACTTGAAAGTAGTTGCTATTTACTTTTCTGAATTGGGAATCGCACTAGCTTTGTATCAGAGAGAGAGAGAGAGAGAAGAGAGAGAGAGAGAGAGAGAGGATTACCATAAAAATGTAACTGACTACTCGTAAAGATAAACAGGCAAATATAATTTGAAACGGGTAATTCTCATAAAAAACAAGTAAAAAATACGCCGAAGTTTACTTTGCGCAATCCAGTTTTCTGTACAGCTTATAATGATGGATGAAACTCCCACCCACGGCCCATGAAACTGTAAGCCACGACCGGTGGTGGCTACGTTGTTGGCACCTATAGCGGTGCCAAACGCGCGATCATGGCTAACTTTAACCTTCAATTAAAAAAAAAAATCTTGCAAGGCTAGAGGACTGCAATTTGGTATTTTTAATGATTGGAGGGTGGATGATTAACATACCAAATTGCAGCCCTGTAGTTTATATGATCTGAGGCGGACAGAAATAGTGCGGACGGACAGACAGACAAATAGCCATCTCAATAGTTTTCTTTTACAAAAATATAAAAAATTCAAACATACACACAAACAATGGACAGATGCTCTAAAAAGGAATATATTTAAAGAATAGATATATATATATATATATAGATATATATATATATATAGATACATATATATATAGTATATATATGATAATGATATTATATATACTTATAATATATATATATGTATATATATATATATATATATATATATATATATATATATATAGATATATATATATATATATATATTTCAGAGACCCATGTCAAATGATGGCATCATGTATGGACTATCAACATTACATGCCTGGATAAGATCTATGGAATGAGCAAGTTGCCTATAAAGAAATGGCAGGCAAGAACAAAAGAGGAAAAGGCAGAGGTTCAGCAACAAAAATCGCAAATACAAAAAGCTTTTCGTGACGGGACTGGATTAGTGATTGATATGCCAAAACAGTCAGGGTTTGGGACGTCAAATGATGGAAATACGGCTAGAAGATTTTTTCAGCTTGCTAAAACATCAAGTGAAATTCTTGGAATTAAGATAGAATTGCTGAAGAATTTGTACATCACCTTGTGTACTTTATCATCTTGGTTTGATATAAATGTCACAGCATTCAAATCCTTCTGCATCAATACCGCTAAAATTTACGTGGAAGAGTACAACTGGTATTACATGCCTCAGAGTTTGCATAGAATTCTTATTCATGGAGGTTCAGTGATTGAACAGTTTCATCTGCCAATTGGACTTTACTCCGAAGAGGCCCAAGAAGCCAAAAAACAAAGACTTTAAGAAGTTCAGAGTCATTTTGGCGGAAAATATCCCGAAAAAAAGCTAATGAGGACTTAATGCGACGGTTATTCTGCTCATCCGAACCCCTAATAACATCAATGAGAAATCAGATAAAAAAACACATCTAAGAAAGATCTGCCAGATGAAGCTCGACTGCTCCTCATTACATTTTCTGAAATATCAAGTGAAGAACCATAAACATAATGAGACATGTACCTTAACTGAAGATCATTTACGCGCTTCTCTTATATAGGCTAAATGGCTTCTCCTTTTAGCATTTATTCTTGCATTCCTTATCATCTTCAAATCATTTATTTTACTTCCTTTTACCTCATTTCAATGATGTAATCTCTTGAAAGGAAGCTTTTTTTTTGTATTTTTATGTTCTTTATGCTATTATACAAAATGTATTACAATTAAGATATTATTGCTTTAGTTTCCATGATTTCACTTATTTCCCAAGAAAATAAGATCTACAGAATTACCAAATTACAGAATATATATGTGCTCAAAATCACCGATTTGTACTGATTTGATATTTTTTTCCTTTTATAATGGTTTAGAATAATGTTAATCCCAAATAAGGCTAGTTTTTGCTCTGAAAGTATTTTTGTCCCTTTGAGTCCCATTCTGGCCCACTGTGCCACTCCTCGAAAACTTCAATGTGCCTCAATTGTTCAGTTAGGTGTTACATGGTACATTGCTGTTAGGATGGAGATGAGCAACTGCATCCCAGAACACTGAGAAGTAAGGATTAGCCCCATCTGAACCCTATTCATACCCGTTTAATAAAGGGCAAGGTTATATGTAACATATTGTATTACATACATACATACATACATATATATATATATATATATATATATATATATATATATACACTTATGATAATAATCACAATGACTAGGGATTGTTATATATATATATTATATATATATATATATATATATATATATATATATATATTATACAATTATGATAATAATCACAATGACTCGGGATTGTTATATATTAACCGGTTTTGACTCCATTTCTAAGCCACTGACCAAGGCTTGGAAATCGTCACTGGTTTAGAAAGTTAAAATCCGTGAGAACCTATCCCTAGTATGTTATTTCTTCACCTGTGTAATTATAATAGCCACAATGTCCTCTTAACTTCTCGAATTCTTCGTGGTTTTTTGGGTATGCTTTTCACTACATAGCTTCAAGATCCCAGTGCAAGAAATATGAAGAAATTATGAGGACCAGTAGCGGAAATGAACCTGGGTTACCATAATCTCGGCGAGGTCACGGTGCCTTCCTTAATACTGTGACCTCGTTGTGGTTATGGTAACTCAGTTTCGTTTCCCATTACCGGACATTATAATTTCTTCATATTTCTTGCACTTGGATCTTAAGGCTTTGTAGTGACAAGCGTATCCAAAAAAGCGCGAAAAATTCGAGAAGTTAAGATGGCATTGTGGCTATTACAATTACGTATGTGTCTGGTAAAAATGACCAGTAGATTCTACACACACACGCACACACACACACGCGCGCGCACAGACACACACACACACACACACACACACATATATATATATATATATATATATATATTGTTGTGAACATTACTCATAACTATTTAAAAGTATTATAAGTGGCAAGAAAGGGTTCTTTTCTTTAAACGATCAGTGCCACAAAGGTTAGCATTTAAAGCCAAGGGGCAAGATCTCCAAACAATGAAAAACAACAATAACATTCAAAGAGGATAACGAAAATATCGATCAAAACTTTAGTATTTATTATAAATAACTCTTAAGCTAAACCCACATAAAAAAACTGATTAGGGTTTACAAAAAGCTTTACCTAAAAATATCCTCATTCACACGATAGAACAAGAAAGAGTAATTAGGAGGAGGAAGGAAAACAGCGTATTTCTAGGAAGCCCTGAAAATATTCTTTTGGAAAAGATAATGGAAGAGGGAAAGAACCTTAATCCTAGATCATACAATTACTCGAGCATATTTACATACATAATTACAAATAACTTATCAAAGATCACTTGATCTAACATCTAAGGAGGTTACATGCAGGCACTATACGGTCGATAACACCACTACTCAATGCACACACGGCTGTCAATCAACTGCTCCGGAATCACGAAGGGGGTCTGCAGCCGGAGGATACACTGACCCGCGTCAGTAACGTCAATAACGAATATATTCAGTTTATCCTTACCAGCATTCTGAACAGATTCAGGCCTTTTCACGACTCCGGAGGTTTCAGGACGAAAGCAGGACCAGGGACAAGACAGGATGCTTTCCCAAGGGCAGCAGGCAGGTCCAGAGATGCAGAGACGTAGATATAGTACCCTCTACAGCACACAGGAAGGGCACCCGATCAGAGCACAGGAGACGTTTCTCAAATAACACGGCTGCAGCTTCCACAGCAACTTCGGTCATTAGGAGGCGGAACACCATCAATGCCCTCCGTAATACAGGTGAAAAGGGGGTCCTCAAGAGAATCTCCAAATTTTTAAAACGTCCTGCAGGAATTACGTCAGGGAACCCTCCAAGATAAGGAGCCGAATGCATTCTCCCCTTCATCCCCAGCCAACGGTCCCCACCAAAAGTGAGGCAAAGACCCACAAATCACCAAACGAGCATTCAGCCGAACAGATACATGGAAAGAAAGAAAAAACAACTCTCATGGGCGAGGTACCACTTGGATAATAACAACCTTCGGTGGGGGCGAGAAAAAACCTTAACCAGTCTTTTTTTTTTGTGCCATAAAAAAAATTAAATTGAAAGTAACTGAAGGAAATTTACTTTACAGGCCACGAATAAAAATCAAACATATTATTACAATATATATATATATATATAATATATATATATTATATAAAAGATAGAGAGAGAGAGAGAGAGAGAGAGAGAGAGAGAGAGAGAGAGAGAGAGAGAGAGAGAGAGAGTTGGGGCGAGTTGTTGGGAAGAGACTTATCAGATCTGTACGAGATGTTATGGCGTCTATGTCTATTCAAGATTCCTTGTCAATTATATTATTTTTCGTAATTATTAGAAACAGAAAATTACACTAAGATTTTCCACCAACGAATGGTTATCTTTTCTTTTGGCGAGGGGGCTATATTTCAAGTCTGGATGGTCAGTCGGTTTCCGTGCAAGAATCTGTTTGTGTAGTTACGTCTGACGTGATAATTAAGAAAGAATTTATACTAGTTGTATATTCTCCTATTCTGGTCTATGGATTTATTATTATTTCTTGTGGGTTGTTTGGAGAGGCTTAGAGAACATTCTTCTTGGGATATATCTAATTTAATGGGAGTAACAAGAATGCAGTTAACATTGTTTTTTTTTTTCGTGGCTTAGAAGACATTTTTCTCACGACAAATACATTCGGAACAGGAAGAATAGCAGCAGCTAACACTGATGAGAGAGAGAGAGAGAGAGAGAGAGAGAGAGAGAGAGAGAGAGAGAGAGTCTCCATGAAACGAGGGCCAATGAAGTGGATGATTTTATTGTTATTGTTTTATTTCTTCTCATTTCGATGACTTCGAAGACATTCTGCTGTCGACAGATATACATTAGAAATATCAAGAAGAGTAGCTATCAATGAGAGAGAGAGAGAGAGAGAGAGAGAGAGAGAGCCAGATCATAAGATACTGGTCTGCATGGAATGAGGGCAATGAAAGTGGATGATTAGGAAAGGGGAGTAGATTACAGAGAAGGGGAAGCAGTCAGGCAAGAATAATAATGAGACCGGAATTAACTGGAATGATTCTCTGGAATTACGTGAAAACCTGCTATTACGGAAGATAAAAGTGATGGAAGGAGATGAACACTACGCAGAATGGTCAGAGCTAATGGGATCCATTAAAGGGAAAATAGCTCCAAGTCACAATAGAGCTTTGGTGGGAGAGATCGAGACGCTGAAGCTGCCAGCGGAATCAAAAAAGAAATAAGAAAAGATGCCAGTGATGAGAAGTGTATTCATCGGATTCATTTGTCGGAGTCTTCCATCGTGGAGAGAGTAGAGAGGAATTATGGGAAGCGCAAATGTAATGTGCTGAAAGAATATGGCCAAAAAACAAAAAACAAATTTACTACGAAAAGTTTGATATTTTCATTTTGTTAAAAGTAATGAATAGCAATAAACGCATTGTTTAACATAGATTGTGCAGCGAATGAGAAAGGAGAAAACAATGATAAAACAAAGTGGTACGAGAAATGTATTGTCAAGAGGGAATACAATATCGACTATAGTCTCGAAAATGACTGAGACTTGAAGAATTACACAACTGGCAAACTATCAGCAGAAGACAGGAATATCCAAGATACTGATCATTTGGAAAAACTAGAAAATCAGAAGTCAGTGCACTAGATCTCTATGAAATATGACTACATTTCTTTAGGACGAATTCGCTTCAAATATTCGTATATCTTCGTGAAATAATCATTAGCCATAATAAAAGCAGAGTTTCTGTAAATGAACTCTTGCCAAGGTGCATGAAATCAACTAGAGAAATATTTTTTCAAAACTAGTTTTGCCAAAATGGGAAGATCGAAGATATTCTTTTGAAACTGGAGACGTGTAGTTCACTTTTATATCGTCTAAATGTTTTCCGAATAAAAAACAACCAGAACCATAGCTGAACTAACCTTTGAGTAATTATAATGATGTAATTAGCATTTCAGAAGCTATTATGACTAGTAATTTTACAATTCGTATATGCTTGTATTATTTTTTTTTATATACATTATATAAATATATATATATATATATATATATATATATATATATATTTATATGTATAATTATATAAAACCAAATAATACAAGCATATAGATGATATATATATATATATAGTATATATATATATATATATATATATATATATATATATATATATATATTCGTATCGTATTGTAGCTTATCGCTGTTTTCATTTCTTTGTTATCCCTGAATAAAATGTTTCATTACTTATTTCGGCGGAATAAATGCAAGGCACTTTTTTACATTATCGATTCCGCGCTGGAATCAGAGGAATTAGTTTCTGGTGGTTGGAAATTAATTTCTCGATATAATGTAGTTCGGATCCCACAATAAGCTGTAGGTGCCGTTGCTAGGTAACCAACTGGTTCATAGCCACGTAAAAATATGTAATCCATCGGGCCAACACTTGGAGAACTGTTAATCAGCTCAGTGGTTTGGTTAAACTAAGATATACTTAACTTTTTACAGTAACGTGTGCGTTTTTGTGAAAAATAAATGTGTATTATAGTGAATAATTTCATTACATTCGAAAGATATAAAAAATGACGCGAAGCAATCGTAGCTTTTTTCGCAATTTTAAAACCACGGTTATAAAATCAAAAGAAACCTAACAAATGCTTACTTTTTTCAGTATTATTCCCGCCACCTGACCTAAATGTCACGCGATATTTTCGTTAAAGAAAAGGTTATGCAGATTGATATAAAAGGGGTTTTGTTATGTACATTACGCAATTAGTAGCTCAAACAATTTCCTTTTGTTTGAGTATATATATATATATATATATATATATATATATATATATATATATATATATTATATATATATATATATATGTGTGTGTGTGTGTGTGTGTGTGTGTGTATACATACATACATATATATGAATATATACATACATACATATGTATATACATATATAGTATAGTGGTATAAATTATAACATACTGTATTATACATATAAATTAATATATATATATATTATATATATATATATATATATATATATATATTTATTGTATGTGTGTGTGCTCTTGCTGGCACATAAACAACTAATTCGGCATAGGGTGCTTCATCTTTGATTCAGCAGTCGAGAGTGAATTTGTCAACGACCGTAGTCTTGTTTTTTCTGGAGCCATCCTTTTAAAAGAGCCAGTTTTTTTGTGTGTTTATATGATATATATATATATATATATATCCATACATATATATATATATATAATATATATATATAATATATGTGTGTGTGTGTGTGTGTGTGTGTGTGTTTGTGCGTGTGTGTGCGTGTATATATATAATATATATATATATATATATAATATATATATATATATATATATATATATATATATATATATAAAAGCACTTATTCTTCCCATGCTCCTTCTCCTCTTCCATTCTTAGCTAGTTTTTTCTCAACCTACGCTCGTCCTATGCATATTTAAAGGTATTATAAGCCAACTTGTAGAGTAGAGGCAAGAGAGGAAGTTGTTCGCTTCTTTAGTCAAGATTTTAACATTGATTTTATTAATAATTAACCATTTGAAGTTGCAGCAGAAATCCGGGAATGTTTGTGAAAGAAAAAAGGATTCAATTATAAGTCGGGATGTCAAGGGACTTCCTGAGGAGATCAAACTTCATGCATCGACCAAGTTTTAGGAAATGTGCCGAGAGTTTTATTCGTACCACAGTGAGGAAGACATTAGAACGCCAGACTGTGCCGCTCTTCTTTTCATTCCATGTACTGTTTCTGAAGTTGTGGCGGCTTTCTTTGTTGGAGAAAGGCTTCCTTGGCATTCGGCCATTACTGCTTTACGAACATGGTATAACCGTGATTCTTGTTATCCTATAGTAGATTCACATCAACAGTGCATTTGATGTCTAGGCCAGTTCCTTACGACGCTTCTGATTGGCTGTTGATAAACCAGTCATGGGGGCTGGAAACTTTCAGTCTCCCTCGAGAGTTCACATGGGTAGATCTATGTTCCACCTCTCCTGAGGGATACTTCTTTCAAAAGTATCCCTCGGGAGAGGTGGAATATACATCCTGCCTATGTGAACTCTCGAAAGAGACTGAGAGTTTCCAGCCCTGCGATTGGCTTATCAACAGCCAATCAGGAGCGTCGTAAGGGACTGGCCTAGACATCAAATGCACGGTTGATGTGAATCTACTATAGTAAATATGTAAATTGAGTTATCTGTGCAGTAACATTGCAGCAACATTTTGTAAGAGTCTGATCAGACAAGATGTGTCTGGTCGGCACTTGGATGGGTGATCACAAAACTGCTGCCAAATTGCAACTCGTTTGCTAAACTGGTGGTTTTCTTGATTAGTGAGGGTGGAAACTTTTTCTTTTCTAATCAGTATGTAGATGAATGAGCTTCAATGAGCGTCCAATGCATCAGCTCTCGAATGCAGATGTAAGAAACTATGTATTGGACGCTAGAGACATCATTCTATTTCAATGCTTAGGTACTTGGGGTCACATTAAGGCCCGACAAACCAACATAGTGACTGTATTTTCTAGTTTTCTGTACTCGAAGTAGTAGAACGACTCCCAACGTGTTTTCCATCTTCTTTGTCGTCAGCTTTGCCCATTTTCTATACGGGGTCACTGTCTCCTATCAGCCCTTTCCACCTCCCACTGTCCAAGGCATCCTGACTTGTTTTAACCTTCCTCCCACAAGTCATTTGCTATTTTATCTTTCCATCTGAACGTTTGCCCTCCACCTCTTCTCCTTCCCTCCACCTTCATGATCCTAACGTGTTTTCCATAGATACTGTAATCTCTTTTTCAGCGATTAACCCGCGTCCATTTTCTCATTTTATTATTCTCCGCTGTCTCACTTTTCCGTTCCCCATCTTGATAAAGGCATCGGTTTGATCGTCCCGTCCAATTACGAACACGATCCAAGGAAGTTTTCGACATCTCTGACGAAGAAGGGCCCGAATTTCACTCCCTGTTTAGAGACGTTTCAGACATATGTTTGCGCATAATGTGATCCCGGAGAACGTCGGATGAATCTAATTTTCTTCTTCACGACCTGTAAAAGACTTGGCAGTGTTACATCTTTACATTATACTTTTTGTATGATTTCAAACTTGTCCATACAGTTAACGTTTATTTCTACGTATATTCCTCCATACTTTTTTAACAATTGACCTGGATTTTGTTTTATTAATAATTATTTCTTATATACATATTGTTCATGGTATCATTACTTCTTCTTATTCTTCTTCTTCTTCTTCTTTTTATTATTATTATTATTATTATTATTATTATTATTATTATTATTATTATTATTATTATTATTATTATTATTATCGACTCCATTTCACAAGCTCCAGAAGCAATAAGTGAATGCTCATTTCAACTTACACCCCAAAGTTCAGACGAAGTTTTTGAATAAAGGATGAGCCAGAAGTGAGGCCCATAACTTCAGGAATGAAGTTATAAACAGAGAACGTGGCCTGGTAAGGAAAACCTTTGAGTGCAATGAAATGTTGGACGTGTTTGTTCTTTGAAGTTCCCCCGAATATCGATGCATCCTCTCTGCAGTCTTCACTTTATGGTAATTTTTTACTATACATACATACATACATACTACATACATACATACATACATACTACATACATACATACATACATATATATATATATACATATATATATATATATATATATATATATATAGATATATATTATCAACTAAAAAATTACCCGTTCGGTTAACATATATGAAAGTATATTATTTCCGAGGTAGAGCGAATTGGATATTAAAGGACATCTGTAGCTTAATGCTTATATATATATATATATATATATATATATATATATATATATATATATATATATGTACTGTATGTGTGTGTGTGTGTCTTTGTGTCTTTGTGTGTGTGTGTATAAGCATTTAGGTAAAGATATCCACTAAAATCCATTCGCTCTACCCTGGAAATATATACTTTCATATATGTTAAACGAAGGGGAAATTTTTTAGTTGTTAAATATAAGGGGATAGTGATATATATATATATATATATATATAATATATATATATATATATAGTATGTATGTATAGTAAAAAAATTACCATAAAGTGAAGACTGCAAGTTCGTCGTCTTGTGGGCTCGAACCACGGAAGACAAGAACTTAGGACTGCATTGACACGCCTTAAACCACAAAGGAGGTATAAACTGATACAGACTCCCGCCTACAAATCACTGCAGAAGTCAGGTAATTGTAATTAAAATTGATATCAACCCACCACTACCACGTTAATCGTGTAGTGACTGTAGTCCATTTACCGCATGCAGCATTATTATGAATAAATTTTATCAGATCACCGTGATTCATATGAAGGTAAAAAATAAAAAGAGAGAATGGGTATAGGTCCTGGCCGGTTTTGACTTTATTTCCAAATCATTAACGACTTAGAAATTAAGTCGAAACCAGTCAGAACCTACACCTGGTCTCTGATTTCTTTACCTGTGGTGATGCGTGATAAACAAATCACCTGTTTATGTGATTACATTAATTTATATATATATATATATATATATATATATATATATATATATATATATATATATATATACATACATAAGTATGAAGACAGGAGTAATCACTCATAGAATAAGCATATTAGAATATGGAGACGTGTTCTGTCTTTTATTCATTCATTAATCGCCGACGTTTCGCATCAGCTTGATACATTTTCCAGGCTGAAATTGCGAATACACATCAATTGCGTTTGAAGAGTAAAAGATATACACATCAAATGTTTGCTAACTCCATAATTAAAAACCTATTTAGAAGTTTTTTTATTACAGTAAATAAAGAATAAAAACAGAATAAAGACACAGAAGAACAGTGAAAGGGCCAAGAGCCATTACAAAGAAACAAGGCACCTATGTACATGTTGTTCTGTGGTTTTATCCTGTTTTTATTCTTTAATTACTATAATTTTTAAAAATGGGTATTTAATTATAGTGTTAGCTAACATTTAATGTGTATGACTTTTACTGCTTAAACGCA
>NC_061087.1:77360818-77370818 GCF_015104395.2 Macrobrachium nipponense
TATCAATAATAGCCAATCAGGAGCGTCGAAAGGTACTGGCCTAGACATCAGATGTGCGTTGATGTGAATCTACTATAGTATCATCATCACCGCCTCCAACGTCGCATGATGCAAAGGACATCTCTGACATTCTGCCACTTAAGTAGTATTTCCTTTGCTCTCACTTTCACAATCTCCTCAACTTCAAATTACCGTCTCATAGTTTTCATCGAAGTAAGACTGGGTCTTCCAACTCATCCGGTGCCCACAGAGGCTAGGCTGACAGTGTCTTGCATTATTGTCATAGGGGATTTGCAAGGGACATCTGCCTTATTACCTCAACTTTTCTTAAATGTATTTTGACCCCCATCTCTCATTCTACCAAGGAACCGCTCCTATGTGTAATGACGGGTGAGTGCTCACTCTCTGTGGCTGTGTATGGCTGACAGTTACCCGCGTGCACTGTGCTTCAGAAGGGATTTCCAAGAACTATTCAAACATTTACTCCCACTAAGCTAAGTGATTATGCAACAATGACCTCCCAAATTTAAATGAATTTGACATAAAAGCTTTGACGTTTTCGTCAAAGAACGCCGTAACTTCAGTCCCTATGATACATCATGCGGAAATCGCGCTCAAAGGAATGGGTAATTGCAACCAAGGGTCATGTTTTCTTTCTTTATTTTCAATTTTTGTTCATCTTTTTTTCCTAATTCGTGTGTTAAAATGTGCGCCATTTGATCACATGGTTTAGAAGAATCTTTGATTATTCTTCCGATTTATCTGTTCCAAGACTTACTTATTTGCATTACCCATCTCTGCTTTCAATTCTTTATTTTTGTCACCCAAAACCGCTTAAATATTCCCTTCCTCTTCTCTTATTCTTCTTCCTCGCTGAATGATTCCCATACCAGAATTCGCTCCATTTTAACGTAGAATTTAGTTGAGAAAAATCGTTGACAGTTCTTTCAGATCTTGCGGATATGTGTCACCCATTTCTGCTCATCCTTTTCTTTTCTATTCATTATGAATCGCATTAGCTGAAGCAATACGTCAGAAGGCATTATCGTTGCCTTCCCAGCTTTGAGCGTAAACAGCCCTCCTTCCGTGATGCATTTTTTATGATTAACCTCCCCTCCAGTGATGGCCGTTTCATGACTCGGCGTTATCTGATAGTTTATTCTTGCATGTTCCCTCCGTGATTGATAGGTGACTTGTGCGGCCTGGAATGACTGACAGTTTACGTGTTTTTAAAAGGGGGCAGGAAATGGAAAGGATAAACTGCTACGGTGTCCTGTGACGTTCCTGGCATTCTGGTTTTTGGCAAGAGAGGGAGGGACACTCCCTCCGAGTGATATGTTAGGTGATGGGAAGGTGGACGTGTTTCGGTGGGTACCGAGAGGGCTGAATGCTTGGTTCTTGCTGGAGGATATAACTTTTTTTTTTTTTATAAAAAATATCTTTTTATTTTTGGTTATGTTTCATAATTACTCCTCTGGGACGTCACCTGCTACTTGAAAGGCAGATTGCCTAAACAGACTGAGATTAAATGATTAGTTTATGTGCAATTGTAAAAATATAACTCTTCACACCCGGAGACAAATAGTTCAACTATACTCTGTTTTTTTCCATCTGTCCATCCGCCTGTGGTGTTTTTGTATGGTAACACTGCGTCCCGGGCTTTAGATAGTTACATTCAGCCACGGTCCAGCTTACATTCAACGATTATAATAATATCCTATTTCGAATATTAACGGTGTAATTCGCATACAGTAAATTATTAAAACACTTTTCAGTTCCAAATGTACACCCAGATATCCATTTATTTACCTAAAACTTACAAATAGCGTAACTATCTAAAGCCCGGGACGCAGTGTTACCATACAAAAACACCACAGGCGGATGGACAGATGAAAAACAAGTATAGTTGAGCAATCTGTTTGGGTGGCAGGACCTTAAATGATGGTGGGTTGGGTGAAGTCATTTTCCAGTCTGGATTATAGATAGTTTAGGCAGTCATCATAAAATGGGTCTCATGCTCCAAAATCCCCTCTTCCTCCAGGAAGCAAGTTCTGTCACATCACTCTTGGCCAACTATCATTCTTCTCCCGTGCGTGTTCTTTTCTTGTTTTATTCGGACCTGTATACCCATGCCAATAATGGCCATTAAATAGCCGGCCTCATTAGCCTTTACTCGTAGAATGAAGTGTAATGAAGTCTGAAATGTATTATTATTATTATTATTATTATTATTATTATTATTATTATTATTTTATTATTATTATTATTATTATTGTTGTTGTTGTTGTTGTTGTTTTCAAAATGGGTCAAAATTCATAGGAATGTCCATTTGTGAAAAGGAGAAATCACAGTCATCATAATCACAGATAAAAAACAAGTCGTCCATTCATGACTGGGAGACAATATATCTCAACATGCTTTCAATAAAAGAGACTCCCAGTCCCAAGAAATCTCTCCCCGGCGGCTGATGAACCCAGAAGAAGACAGGCAAGTCAGTCTGCCAATCATAAAATCTTCTCGGTCTCGGGAGAAGAGAAAAAAAAAATCCGGCATATACGTCAGAGTCAATTTGAAGAGATTAAGAGCAACGAGAAACTTTGCCAATTTGCTTCGCAAGCTTTTCAACCCTTCCATTTCAAGATTACTTTCCAGTGGCTTCTGGAGATTTGGGAGATCAGCTGTAATTCTGTTCTGCTCTCTCTCTCTCTCTCTCTCTCTCTCTCTCTCTCTCTCTCTCTCTCTCTCTCTCTCGCTGGTCCTCGACGCAATACGTAATTATGCCTAGACATTGAAAAATATCGATACTACATAATTAACTCGTTGCTTTTTTATAAAGGAACTTTACTGGCTCTTCTGTTTATATTCTATTTTTATGAAACGATATTATTGTGCAAAACTTTTATTTCTTCTTCATTTTGCGTCTTTTACCTGTTAACATCTTTGAAGCTCATTGCTGAAACATCGCATTATCCCGAAAAAGAAACTAACATTTTAGGCTTTTATATCCGCAGATACTTGAAAATTTTTTAGGAAAAAATATTGGAAAAAGAAAAATAGAACTTTTCTGTTTTAATTACTTATAGAAAAAAGATTTAATGAAATTTTAAATTTACATTAACTATTATCTCTTGACACCGACGTGCGAAAATCATGACGGATAAACTTCAATAGTAAGGTAACAGATAATGACATTTGAATATTACAAAATTCTATAAACAATATAAATAAAAATTATCATATCAGTATTTAATAATCTAGTCTCTAAAATGTTCTGAAAGCAGTTGAGGTAAATCTTAGTGTAGCAGATAGAAGACCGTAACTCTGGTGAAGTAAACAAGAATGCTAGTTAAGAAAAGTTACGCGAAAACGCAAAAAGCAGCTCCCTTGGAAGAAAATGGAAAATAAAAGTTTGTCACGCGAAAGCTGCAGCCAAATAATTGAAGCGGGTGACGATCTTTTTATACAAATATTTAATTGGAGGACCATGCTCGACTCGACCGAGAGAAATATTCAGGAATATTCCGCAAGAGGAAATATTCAGGAATGTCAAAAATATCCAAACCCGTCCACTTTTCATGGGAAGTTATGATCCGGAGGTTGGGCCGCATGAACGATTGGTTGGTTACGTTTGGATATTTAACTTTTTGTTGTTGTTTCTTCTTTTTCTTCTTCTGATTTGTTGTTAATTGAATTGTCGATATGCATCTTCATGGTGATGATATGATCCTGTGGTAGAGGTGTAAGAACACTACCACCGTTGGTCCTGAGTGTCATAAAAGGCGATTAAAAGGACAGCTACTGCCTTGCAGTCTTACTTTTTAGTAAAAGGCAAGGCCCACCGCCAGTAACTGTGGAAACTGCTGCCTGGCAGTCTTACTTTTTAGTAAAAGGCCAAGCCCACCGCCTGTAACTGTGGAAACTGCTGCCTTGCAGTCTTACTTTTTAGTAAAAGGCCAAGCCCACCGCCAGTAACTGTGGAAACTGCTGCCTTGCAGTCTTACTTTTTAGTAAAAGGCCAAGCCCACCGCCAGTAACTGTGGAAACTGCTGCCATGCAGTCTTACTTTTTAGTAAAAGGCTAGGCCCTTCCGCCAATAATTGTGGAAACTCCTGCCGCCAATAACTGTGGAAACTGCTGCCTTGCAGTCGAATTTTTTAGTAAAAGGCTAGGCCCACCGCCAATAATTGTGGAAACTGCTGCCATGCAGTCTTACTTTTTAGTAAAAGGCTAGGCCCACCGCCAATAATTGTGGAAACTGCTGCCGCCAATAACTGTGGAAACTGCTTCCATGCAGTCTTACTTTTTAGTAAAAGGCTAGCCCACCGCCAATATTGTGGAAACAAACTGCTGCCGGGCCAATACTGTGGAAATTGCTGCCTTGCAGTCGAATTTTTTAGCAAAAGGCTAGGCCCACCGCCAATAATTGTGGAAACTGCTGTCACCAATAACTGTGGAAACTGCTGCCTTGCAGTCGAATTTTTTAGCAAAAGGCTAGGCCCACCGCCAATAATTGTGGAAACTGCTGCCACCAATAACTGTGGAAACTGCTGCCTTGCAGTCGAATTTTTTAGTAAAAAGGCTAATGCCCACCGCCAATAATTGTGGAAACTGCTGCCGCCAATAACTGTGGAAACTGCTGCCTTGCAGTCGAATTTTTTAGTAAAAGGCTAGGCCCACCGCCAATAATTGTGGAAACTGCTGCCGCCAATAACTGTGGAAACTGCTGCCTTGCAGTCGAATTTTTTAGTAAAAGGCTAGGCCCATCGCCAATAATTGTGGAAACTGCTGCCGCCAATAACTGTGGAAACTGCTGCCTTGCAGTCGAATTTTTTAGCAAAAGGCTAGGCCCACCGCCAATAATTGTGGAAACTGCTGCCGCCAATATTTGTGGAAACTGCTGCCATGCATTCTTACTTTTTAGTAAAAGGCTAGGCCCACCGCCAATAATTGTGGAAACTGCTGCTGCCAATAACTGTGGAAACTGCTGCCTTGCAGTCGAATTTTTTAGTAAAAGGCTAGGCCCACCGCCAATAATTGTGGAAACTGCTGCCGCCAATAACTGTGGAAACTGCTGCCTTGCAGTCGAACTTTTTAGTAAAAGGCTAGAGCCACTACCAATAATTGTGGTTGATGACAGCAAGGGCGTGCCAAACAATAAACCATGTCTGATGATGCCTTTGATAGGGGGCAGTGTAGAAGGTGCATCAGGCAACCGACCCCTTAATGAAGAGATAACGGTTGGAAAGATCTTCATGGTGATGATAACGGCTGCTTAACTCTTGGTCTTTAGTCCTTATATAACGGTGCAAACGAACATCTATAAATAAAGACAAACTTTTGTGGAGTAAACCCCTGATTCCTTTTTTCCTTTCTTTTGTAATATACAGATAAGCACGACTATATCGAATTATTAAAAGGTAAAAAATACAAAAGAAACTTTTGACTAGTATAGAATTAACCTCTGGAAGATTCTCGTTTAACTTAATGTATAAAATCGTATCACTTCATTTATTAATCCAGTGTCATATACATAGACAGACGGGCAAGCACTGGTATAAGTTTGTTAGGAAAAATTACATATAATGCGTTTATTTATATGAATGAAGTACCAAGTTTGATGTAAGATATTCGTATTATCAAAAAAAATATATTATTAGGTATTAATGATCCCTAAAAAAAAGAAAAAAAGAAAAAGAAAGTATACTGAATAGTAAGCATCTTCCATATAAAGCGCATTCCCATCTTTGGTAAATCTGCCGTATTCGTCAACATCAAGAAAAGTCTCTTTCATTTTCTTTTAATAGAAGTCATTCCAAAAACAAGTAAAAGTATCTTCGGCGCAATCGACTTTCCTGTGCAGCGTTTAATGACGTATGAAACTCTCGGTGTGCTGCAGTATGAAACTATCAACCACTACGGGGCAGCGCTCAGTTGCTCACCAGATGGCATCAAGTGAAGATGCGTCGGCTGCTGGCACTTCTAGCGGTGCCAGTAGTACGTTCCATGACGAAACTTAACCTTACGTAAAATAAAAGCTACTGAAGCTAGAGGGCTGCAATTTGGTATGTTTGATGATTAGAGGATGCAAGATCAGCACACCAATTTGCAGTCCTCTAGCCTTAGTAGTTATTAAGATCTGAGGGCGGACGGACGGACAAATAGCTATCTCAATAGCTTTCTTTTACAGAAAATTCAAAGCGGTATTTCCTGGTATTTCACAGAATAAAACTCAAGTAAAATCTATACTTCGAAAAGAGTAAATTTCCATAAAGGAGAGGCGTTATCGTTACCATGAGGGAGCCAAGATTAATAGTGTCACTTAATAGTGTTCATTATCTCGCCCACATTCTCAGGATTTTTGACGCCATTAGATTTTATACATTTTCTGGGGAGAATTTCGACTATGTAGGCGATGTTAAATGGACGCCATCGAAGGAATATTTGAAATAATTCTCGTGTATTTAGAGATCGACTTTACAAAAAAAGTTTCCAGATTTACTTTTTTTGTTTCATCTAAAAGAAAACTATTGAGATGGCTATTTGTCTGTCTGTCCGCACTTTTTAAGTCCATCCTCAGATCTTGAAGACTAACAAGGCTAGAGGACTGCAAATTGGTATGTTGATCAACCACCCTCTAATCACCAAACATATCAAATTGCAGCCCTGTAGCCTCAGTAGTTTCCATTTTATTTAAGGTTAAATTTAGCCATGATCGTGCGTCTGGCACCGCTATAGGTGCCAACAAGGTAGGACACCATTGGGCCGCGGCTGAGAGTTTCATGGGCCCTGGTAAACTCGATTGCACCAAAGACACTTAGGCGCATTTTTTCATGCTTTATATTCAACCAGGTTCAGTGTTTTAGAGGCTCTTTGTCAGCACTCATCCCTTCGGTAAGTGGATCCCTTTTATCTATCATTTATTTATAGTGTAGAGTTTTCTTGAATTATGAGCTCTTATGATCACTATTTATTTTCAGTAATCACCACACCTATGCATCTCTGTAGTTATTTTAGCCACTGAGCGAACAGCCAAGAGATACCTTTGTTTCATCTTGCATTAAGATTTGCGCGTTTCATTATGGCGCCACTGATGGATTTACTCCTGTGAGTACGAAATAGAGCTGCCAGAAAGGTCTTCTAATTGAACGCGAGGCCCACACCGATATATGAATATGTCGAAACTTTCATGTTCTTTTTGTTTTCCTTCTCTTCTCTATTCCTTCGTACTTTATTTGGGTTCATATGCTCGTGCCAAGTCTCCCAAATCCTGGCTTTCCCATTATCACTCTCATTTCTCCTAAGATATTCCAATCTCTCCTAATCCCCGTCTGTTCTTAACCTCACTAATCCCCATCATTCTCGTAAATATTTTTCTTTCGCCTTCCCTTTTAATTTCGCGCGCTTTCGCATTTTATCCGTCCATTCTTTCGCCCTTTACAAAAGAAAGCATTTTCTCTCGGCTAAATTTTTGAGCGGAGCAAAACGCAACCGAGCTAATCGCGGGTGCGTTTTATTTGCATAATCCGGAAGAGTTGGTTAATATTTAAATGAAATGCGGAGTTGTTCTCATGAACTCCTGGGCGCTCAAATGAAATTCCTAAATTTCCCTTATAAAAATGGTTGAATCTGGACGCTGCCTCCATAAAGCTGACATGCTTCAGAGCCTCCCTTCGTTTAAGCGTCATGATCAGCAGAAACCAGCTGTTCTTTGTTCGCAAGACGCCTATATGTATGTAGCCCAAACATGTCTTTACTGGTAGCCTATACTTTTATGTAAAGCACAAACAGAGACACTTATCCACAAGAGGCGCCTTTAAAATTCATTGTGCCATTATTCACCTTACCAATGAATCATGTGAGTGGTTTTTAGTTGACTGTAGTGGGTCAAAACCATGGTGTGGATGGGTATGTAGTTAGCGCCCAGGCTTAAAATACTTACTGAGGACCGGAAGATTTACACCTTGTACAGCCACCCCTTGTATGAGAGAAAGGCTTATAAGATAATATACATGTTTGCTTGTATATGTGTACATATAGATAGTGTGTGTGTTTGTAGCAATATATATAAGTAAAGCTTGTACGTAAAAATTAAAAATAATTCGCTGACGAATACAAGGGCATTTGCATTAATGCATATTTTTTTTTATCAGCGGTTGTCTTGTTTGTCTGCTTCTGAATAGAAGTCCCAAGGAAACAAATCCGTGAATCCGTAAAAAGAGATAACACGTTCAGCCATCGTTCCCAGTAAATCCTTTCTGCTTTACTGGATGCCAACGCCCTGCTCCGCGAGGAGGGATCATACCTTTTTAAATAGACTCTTTTGGTCGACCAGATCTCCCAAAGAACCTTGGGGCGATGGGTGGTTCCGAGAAGGAACTGTGGCATCAATATCTTAAGTCTCTCTCTATTCTTTCCCCTGTCCTTCACTGGTCCTATTGAAGGAAGCAAATCGAGGCGTTGTGCATCCAGGGATACAAAGTGCGACATCTGCTCAAGACCCCAAGGAACTTTTTTTTTTCCTTTTTTTTTTCCCCCTCCTGAAACCGAAATAAGATCTTTGGTTACGCTCGAAAGCAACTCGAGATTGAATAACAGGATTACTGTAACTCTATTCTTCCTATTGTGCGGATTCAACAACAGATATACAGTATTTGGAGAGAGAGAGAGAGCGAGAGAGAGAGAGAGAGAGAGAGAAGATGTGGCCATTGTATTGTTATAACTCTTGAAATGTTACCTAGCTGTACGCGTATGAACTAAATCAGTAAACAGAAGAAAATTATTCGTATAATATAGCTCACAACGAGAGAGAGAGAGAGAGAGAGAGAGAGAGAGAGAGGAGAGAGAGAGAGAGAGAGAATTTATTGTATTATTGTAATATTGAAATGTTACCTAGTTGTATACGTGAAGACTAGATCAGCAGGCAGGAATAAGCTATTTAAATCAGCGCAAAAGCGTTTCCGCAAAAGCAGCTTGACAAACTTATGAAAATAAAAACCAGATAAGTTCTTATGGAAATCGACTCTCTTGAGTGATAACGAAAACAATGACTGAAATTATTCTTTTGGAAATGCATTACTTCTAATTTTCCGTTCAGCTCATGGCGTAAACTTCACGTATTTATTAAGGAAATCTGAATATGATCTCACCACTTTGTAGTTCATGCCCATTCGGGTAAGTTCCTAATAATTACTAAATCAGCAAAGCCATTCCCTGCCTTCTTTGCATTTGCAACGTAAATTAAAAGAATATCATACTAAATTACTGATTTAGTTTCTAATATCATCAACAGATGTAGTACTTTTTAGTTTTTAGATTTTGTGACTTAAAAAGCAGTCTTTAGTTTCATTGACTGTTATATATCTTTTCTCAATAAAACTAGAGATTTGTTTTCTCTTTTGCTATTGTAATTCAAAGTGTTTTCGAATGTGAAGTTTTATGATTGCACAGTTCATTATTTTTTTTCTATAAAGTAGATTCGTAAATTCTTTTTGCTTATTATTTCGCTTGTTACGAGAATTTTTATTTATAAGAAATTTCAGGCAATTAAAATCTTCCGTGCTACCGCTTTTCAATGTTTGGGTAAACATCAAATAAACTTTCATCATTTTATTTTAGCATTTCAGTGTTTATTTATCTCACTTTATCAGTAATTTTTTTTTCATACTAGGACACGCTACTGAAGTAAAAAATGGAATATATATCATTTAATCATCAGACGTGATTCCACCATAAGAAAAAATACAACTTATAAAAAAATCGTTGAAAATGAAATTCGTTATCTCCTTTTGTTCAGTTTTTATCTATAAATTAATTATTTTATACTGTCAAACTCTACTATATTATTTAGTGAAATTTACATAATTTAGTCTGTAGTCTTAATTCCACTTTGAGAAAATATGTGAATCACAGTTTTTCGTCTTTTTATGACAAATTACTTGAAATATTTTAGATCCTGAGAGTCGTAGATCACAATGTCTAGCGAAGTATTTTAGTTCCCGTT
>NC_061087.1:77373318-77389997 GCF_015104395.2 Macrobrachium nipponense
GTCTGCAGTATCAACGTGTTAATGATTGGATCGCCAGTCTTCGTTATTTATTTATGATGATGAAAGTGTGTATTTGTGGTTTGTTGTTAGGTGTAGGGAATTGTTGTATTTAGTTAGGTTTAAGGATTCTTTCTCTCAGTACCCTTTCCTGTCGTGTGTTTGTGGTAATTTGTCGTCATAGTATGTTTGTGTATTCACACCTTCCCCTATAGCTTTCTCTCCTCCTGTTGGTATGATCGTTAGCTAGGAGATTGTGTTTATTGTTTGTAAGGTGTGTGGTCCTTTCCTTTTCAGGTGATTACGTAATTATAGTGGTACCCTTTTGCATATGAATATATTTTTTTATGGTTATACACATAGTATATTTTCGTCCTTCCTGTTAGCATTTGAGTTTCATTTTTGCTGTTCCATAGGCTATCTCTCCATTTAAATAGGAGTTGATAGTTTTAAGGTGGATGTTTTGAAAGAACTGGTAACGTGAGTCGTTACAATATAATATATATATATATATATATATATATATATATATATATATATATGAGAGAGAGAGAGAGAGAGAGAGAGAGAGTTTTAAAAAGCATGTTATACGGTACTACAGTGTCAGTTCTTTATTAGAGGTTGATTCAGTTAAATCTGAACGCTACAAAATGTCCGTCCGTTGCCCATCTCGATTAAATTACTCAAAAGAGATTTGAAAATCAAAAGGTTCTGACAAGTTACCGAGAGGGAGAGAGGGAGGAAGTGAAAATATGAAGGAACCCTTCATTAAATCACAGGATGTACGATGTAATTAAATAAGAGGAAAACGAGACGAAAAGGTTTCAAGTAACAATTCGTAATCTGCAAGACGATGAAGAAAGAGTAAGTTTAATTCTTTTATATTTAAGCAAAAGGAAGGAAATAGTGTAAGGAAATACTGAGAAGATTATTTCCAGTTGTTACACATTTTTGTGACTTGACTAGATTTGATGATGAGAAATTAATGGTCACTACAGCGAAACCTGATTGTTTGTTTGTTTGTATGATGTTTTTACCTTGCATGAAACCAGTGGTTCTTCAGCAATGGGACCAAAGGCTTTACGTGACTTCCTGATAATTATGACTCTTTTTCACCAAAAGTTTTGCCGTTTTCCATCCTGAGTCCGTGTGTGGAGAGTATTTTGTCGACCTCGCGCAAAAATGAGGCTTCCTAAAAGAAAAAATATAATAAATACAAAAAATGTAAAATACCTTCAAAACACTTGTAAGTACTGTTCATTTAGAAAAAGACATCACCAGGACGATGCCCATAAGAATCTCTTGGAAAAAAAAACAAGTAAAGGGATTTGCATGTATATATCAGTAATTAGGAGGGTAATTCACGCTCAGACTTGTCTCCAGACATGTCGAAACAAAAGAGGAGGAGCGTCGAAAGAAATGACATGGCCACTGACCTTACGACCCGGTCTGCGTAAATTGCTCATTTGCCTTTTGGACGTGGTAGGGTGATGACCGAGGTACTCTACAACAGCGTACTGAAAGCTATAGCAATGTGTGCTATAATTTGCTATAATGTAAGAAGCGTGCTAAGAGGAGATGTTGGGCTAAAGACTGGTTGCTCAAAAAAAAAAATAAAAGTTTCCTCATTAATGAACTCAAATGTCATCCAAGTGATTGATATAATTGTTTGAGGACGTGCGAGGATAAAGTTAGGGAACTGCTGGCATTAATATTTCTTTATATCAAGAAATCAGACATTTTGTATGAGACAATCTATACGTGCCGATAGACTGACCGCCACACTATACGGTATTCATCGACGGGGAGATCTTATGAGGACCTAAAGTTCAGTGAGGTGATATCTCCTCAAAGGCTTGGGAATATCGGCGACCGGTAATAAAGTTACAGCAAAAAAAAAGGCACAGAAAACGTTTCTATTTTGGCTAGGGAAAAAAAAGTCATAGGAGAAAGCCACATTAATTTATGGTGACCGATAATAAGGACACAGGGGAAAATTCACAATATTGCCTGGGGGTCTTTATCTTTATGATATTTATAGTCTTTTGTTTAAGTTTTTTACGGTAATCCCGAACAGACTTCTACTAAACACGCCTTTGCAAAGGTAGATAGATATACATGGATACATGCCGAGTTAAAATTTACCCTTGAGCTTCACTATGAAAGATTAATGTGACTTTTTTCCTGTGACTTTTTACCTGTGACATTTTTACTTGATTCAGAATATCATCCCGGAAAGCACTTCTAATACTGTGTATATTCTTGGTGGCAGTGTCCCGTGTAGCATCTGGATATCTAACCTTTAGCTTGTTTATTAAAATATCGTAATCGACATTTTCCCAATTTCTGCTTGAATAACATTTGGATTTCATATTCCATAAGCATGTGACTTATACAAAGCGATCCAGTCAGTCCAAAACGACTTATCAGCCAATACTTCTGCCAGAGTTTAAGAATCTCCTGAAGTCACGTGACGCAGATGACACTGAGTATTATTGAGATGATAGTTAGTTAGTTATTTTTATTGACAAGATATACAAAATATAAGTACAAACTTGTCCCAAAAAAGATACAATACAAAAAAATACAGAGTAGATAGCTATCTCTTCTTTTTTCTGTAAGTACAAGGCCCATAATGACAAAAAAAAAATACAAACATCAAGTACACATTACATCAGCACATAATATCATATACACGAAAAAGTAAAGAAAAAAACATATCCACCTATAAACCTTGGCTTATTATTGTTAAGTCTCAAACACAACGCTTGCAAAAGAGAGAAAAACCTACTTGAGAAAAAAAAACATAAAACAGAAGACAAAGACGCATATTATTTATAACTAAGAAGAACTTCATAAACATATGCACATAAATCAGTAATATAATTACTTTCATTTAATAAAGTATTCAAAGACTCGTAACTTAAGTTTGGATATTTATGTCTACACGGCATTGACAGAGGACAATTGATGAGAGCGTGTGACTCGTCCTGAATAGAGCTATTATCACGGCACACACCCTTAACTCTGGAGGAGTTCGGCTCCACCTACCAGTTTCTATACAAAGGTTATGGGGACATTAACCGTAAGCGACTGAAAGCTACGCGAATGTAATCAGCGACATATAATTTATCGGATATAATCTATGAACTTCCAAGTTGGATTCAGTTTGCTTCTGTAAGTAACTATTTAGTTGCTGAAGTTGGTCTATTTCTAATTGATGATACGATGTCGTCTAGTGGGTCAATTTGGTCATTAAAGGTTAGGGAATTTTGAATAAATCTGTTCCCAGGGGAATCTGCATCCCTACACATTCCATATACAATATGAAAAGGCTCATCCATATCAGGGTCAGACAACTTTGACATAAGAAAACGTTTCCGTTTTTGGCCACAATGAATTTCGCTGGGGGTATCCCAGACTCAACCAAACACAAATCTGTACAGGTATTTACCCTCACATCTAGCAAACTTTTGACTAAGTGATTGTAATTACTTATTGGTTTTTGTAATACATTTGTTAACCATGTTTCTGACCCATAAAACAAGGATGAAGTCGCCGCTGCTTCAAAAACTTTCTTCTTAAAATAGAATGGCATCTTGGTATCGTGTTACAAAATATTGAGAACTTGTTTAAGGTTGATTGCCAGTTAGGCTGATGTAAAGAGAGGCAAGTTTTCAACTTCCCGTCATCTGTGAACCAAGTTCCCAGATAGAGATAATGGTCACAGTAACTCAAAGTTTGACCTTGAGCTGTTATTGGCAACTGGTCACCTACATTCTTGTTTATCACGAAAAATTTGCTCTTCTTACCATTAAGCTGCATGCCATATTCATTACAGTAGTTCATCATAATGATAAATGCAGGTCTGCGTCGAAGTAACCTCCATTCATTCACTGTATTTCAACCATTATACAACCGTGTCTCACAATGAATGCGCTATTTATACTTCATTTTAAACAAGTCGCTATGATTTATCTGGGCGACAGTCTGTACCGACTAAAAACAACCACATTCCCGTACCGACGTCCAACGCTCCGCCCACTTTTCTTCAAGTCCAAGACCGGGTCTTAGCGTGAAAGGGGCCTCTAACAAAAGTACTGGTAGGGAAAAAATCACCTTTTCGATATTTACAATATTCTGTCTTAAAAAGGAAGCAGTTGCGAATAATCTTGACAGAAGTCGACAAAGGCAATTTACATAAAACCAAAGTTTTTTCCCGTGACCCCATAGATCCCTATGAAATTGGGTCGTAAATTTCAGCTGATCTCTTTTATATCTGGTTAGACAGAGCAGACGCCTGAGTTATGTTTGTTTTCATATAATTCATTGCTTAGTTTTTCTGTGGGTCGTATTTTGCTCAGATACACGTGAGTTAATATGTATATATATAAACATATACGTGTATATATATGTGTGTGTGTGCTTGCATGTATGTGTGTGGGTATATATTTATATATATATATATATATATATATATATATATATATATATATATAATATATATATATATATATATATATATATATATAGATATATATATATATATATATATATATATATATATATATAGTATATGTATACATATTCCACGTGATCTCGTGTATCTGAGCAAAATACGACCAACAGAAAAACTAAGCAATGAATTATATGAAAACAATATAACTCAGGCTGTATATACATATATATATAATATATATATATATATATATATATATATATATATATATACAAAAAGGTGAAGTACAGGAGGGTCGAGATGGCGAGACCCGATCCTAAGGACGTAAAGTACCCTCCTGAATCTCGGACCAAGTTAAATGCTGTATAAAGATCAGTGGGAGCGATGTATTTTATGTGTACGTATGTAGTTGTGTGTGTGGGTGAAAGATGATCAAATGTTTGTATACAAATACACGCTGTATAATCTCAGACATGAAAACCTTTTGAAGTTGCGTGAATTTTAGATCATTAAAGGAAAATGTGACTACAATCAATTTCAATACACCCTAAATGCTAGAGTGCTTTTATTCAGCAGATTTCAATCATGCACAAAGAATCGCTCTATTTTCTCTCATGAAGACAGCAGTTATTTCTGGACAAAATTGTATTCCCCGGCACTCAAACGCTCTCAATCTCAGTGATTTTGTACCTTTGACGTATTTGTATCAAAATTTAATTCACTATGTAGAATTAAACTCAATTAAGAAGAGTAATTTTATTAGGGACGTCGTCGTTCCTACGCTCCATTAATCTCATACGTGTATGCTGCTTTATTTCGTATCTTATTAATAAACATTTAATCAACAAGCCAATGGAAGATGATAGCGTTAAGTACTACCTTCACCAAAAAGTTATGTTTTTGTTTGCTTTATTTGTTTTTCTGGATGTAGGCAGGATTATGTAAATGCATTATATATATATATATATATAAATATATAATATATTATATATATATATATCTATATATATATCATATACCTATATATATATATATATAGATATATATATTATATATTATATGTATATATATATATATATATATATATATACTATATATATATATATATACATATATATATATATATGACATATATATATATATATATGTATATATATATATAGAAATATATGTATATACTGTATATAATATATATATATATATATACTACATATATATATATAATAATATATATATATATATATTATATTTACAGTATATACATATATTTACACAAAGGTAAAGGTATGTGTATGTATGTATATATATGTATAATATATATATAGATAATATATATTTACATATGTATGTGTATGTATGTATGTATATATATATATAAATATATATATATATATATATATATATATATATATATATATACATATTGCGTAATTTTCTCCAGATGAAACTTTTGTGGAGGAGATTCCTCAGTCATGGCGGAGGTTTGTGTTCTCTAAACGCTGTTTTGAGCTGTGTGTAACTTCATAATGAGCATCATTTCATTCTTCCTTTCTCCCTGTTTCAGTTGCTTTTTGAATTTCAAACCCCAGTTTTTTTTATTATAAATCTGTAGAAAAGTTAAACAGCTAAAACCTCCCCCATGGCGGAGAAATGTCCTCCGCCAAAGATTTTTATTTTCTGTACCTCCCAAATTAAGCATATAATATATTTATATATAATATATATATATATATATATATATATCTATATGTACATATATATATGTGTGTAATATATATATATATATTATATATATATATATATATAATTATATATAATATAATAATATATATATGCATTTGTATACTCCTGCTGGCAACCAGAGAAACAAATCAATTTACAAACTAACCTTTTGGCGATGATAATACTATAGTAGATTTACATCACCCATGCATCTAATGTCTAGGCCAGTCCCTTACGACGCTCCTGATTGGCTGTTAATAAGCCAATCACAGGGCTGGAAAATCTCAGTCTCTCGAGAGAGTTCACATAGGCAGGATATATGTTCCACCTCTCCTGAGGGACACGTCTTCCAGGAGAGGGGGAACATGCACCCTGCCTATGTGAACTCTCGAGAGAGACAAAGTTTCCTGCCCTGTGATTGGCTTATCAACAGCCAATCAGGAGCGTCGTAAGGGACGGGCCTAGACATCAAATGCACGGTTGATGTGAAACTACTATAGTACAACTAACAGCTCCATGGTGTTGATGAATGTTTGTAACAAAATAAGCCAGTTTATATACTGAAACCTCACTAGTTCGTGATATGAGGAAACCCGAGAAGTTCATAGCACAGGCCAGTTGTTTTTAAAGCAGTAACTAGATTACACGCGTTGACAGGATTAACCGGACTTCGTGCATTAATTGGACTGAATCTTTCTCGCCCTCTGTACTATCTGGATTACGAGGCCGTTAGCTGTTACACGTCTGTCAGATTACTATTCATAACCAATCAGTCGCAGCAGAGTTTCCCATAGTGATGGCGAGAATAACATGGGAGATCTTTTTTTACAAGTTGTGGGGAGCTGTGCGACAAATAGAACTATTGTAAGACTCATACGACAAAAGATTCAGTGATGTGTACTAACCAAATGAATCACTTTGAGACCCTTTATGTTTTCGATAATGCTTCATCACCATGTTAAATTAAGAAATGTATTCTTCAAAGTGTTTCTAAATTATAGAGGGAGTATAAGTGAGAAAAAAATTGTCCGCTCAATTTCCCCTATTTGAGAACGAACGAAGCAAGGAAGCACAAAATGTGTTGGGAGATTTGCCTGGGTACATAATATCACTTATACAAATCACCAGAACATCAGATCTCCTTGCCTTCATTTTTTGGAATGAACTAGGAAATGAAGCATCCAGGTACCTTAGATCTTATATGAAGACTCACCAGCCACAAGAACAATAACTCGGTTTGCCTTGATACGAAGGCGTTCATCATCGTTATAGTAGTCATTCTGGACTCACTTCAGCCACACTTAGTGGTAAACAGGTATCGGCACATTTCGGTTTCAGAGCGGTGACTGAATAATCAGTTTATCGAGAAGCATCACCAGTCAGAGCTCACTGTCTGTTGCCCCTCTTATTGCCACTACTAAAGCAGGTCATAAATGCTGTCTTTTTTTTATACAAAAGCACGAGAATCAATATACATAAAAACTTGAAAACCAATTACTGAATACTATCATTTCAGGACAGTAACATAAGACTGGACGTGCTAAGAACTTCAAGATTTTGTAAAAACGTGCCATATGTAGTACTATTAAACCAAGTCATGAATATCGACATTTAAAGGACAAGACTTAAGGAACAATATGAACAATAGGCTTAGAAACTTTAAAACTTCTTCGGCTACATACTACTCACAGAGCCGGAACCCCGTTAACAGTGAAATGCAATCACGGCCTTATCCGTAGATTAAGACCTCGTAGGAAGTTAGTGCTGTTAGGGTACCTCACGCGGTGCACTGTAGGCATTACTTAAGGTTCTTTGTGGCGTCCCTTTGGCCCCTAGCTGTAACTCCTGCCATTCCTTTTACTGTAGCTCCATTCATATTCTCGTTCTTCCATCTTGCCATTCACCCTTTCCTGACAATTGTTCATGGTGCAAATGCGAGGTTTTCCTCCTGTGACACCTTTCCAACCTTTCTACTCTTAGTTTCCCTTTCAGCGCTGAATGACCTCATAGGTCCCAGCGGCTAGGCCTTTGGCCTAAATTCTATATTCCATTCCGCTGATTAAGATTGGTGCCATATTTTAGTGTATTATCTTGAACACCTTACTAGTGCCGGCATTCAAATTCTGTTACGAAACTCAACCCGCTGTGAACTCAAATCAGGTCTGTGAACTAATCCATATTGTTTCTTTTTTCGCGGGACAATCGACGGTCGTTACTGAACTTGGTGTCCCTAGAGTTCTCATCAGGCTATATAAACAAACCCATTTTACGTACTCAGTGTTTTATTCAGTGTGTACTTGCGATTCCAATCCCCTGCCTTGTCTTCAGTGCCACCATAATATTTTCTGACGATAAATAACAAATCCGCTTGCATATTCTCATAGGCTTTAGTTTTTCCATGCTTCCATGTTTCTTTTGAAACTCGTTAAAAAGGAAAGATCAGTCAGTGCCGAGATTCGGACTGGGTTTTTATTCCTTTTTTGTTTTATTAATATTATTTTTTCTTTCTTTTCGCAAATCTCCCGTACGAATTCCTTTATTGGCAATGACTTTTCAGGACGCCTTTGTTTTTCCATATAAATGCATTCACGTTAACAATAACAATATTTTATAATAATAAAGTTATTGTTATTATTTTTTTTGTCTACCACAGCCACCTTATCCGACTTGGTGGTTATTACAGTATGGGGTTCCGGGTTGCATCCTGCCTCCTTAGGATTCACTTTCCTCACTATGTGAGCTGTTTCTAGGAGCACACACTACTGTATGAGTCCTGGATTATTTTTGTGGTGCGTTTTTGTAGGTAGAGTGTTCGAGTTATATGATTGCTTACCTGCTTCTTCTTCTTGATAATAAGTTCTGCAGTCTGGTTCTATGTTTAACTTTATGCTTCTTCTTAATGTTAGTTCTGGATTAGTATCTTAGTATTTTTAGTCTTAGTCTCTCAGGAGAAGTTGAATGAGACGAACGGCAGAGTTTCTTTCTTTACTGTGGTAAAGAGTACAAGTACAAGTTACAACTATAAAGCTTATAAGTCTATTTTTGGACCCTGGCAATATTTCTGCTTCTGTACTCAAACGACGGCTGCCGGTCCTCTCTGGCTTCTTCTATCGGTCTGAAATTCAGCCACCCTCGGTTCGAATTCGGCACCATTTCCTTTGGCCGTGTAGGATCTGGTTCTCCGCCCAACTGGATTCTTGATTCGTGGAGCGGTCTTTCCTCATCTTGTCCCCATCACCTTTTAGGTGGGGTTAACCTGTTAATTCCTCCTTTTCCAGGCGGAGTCAGTAATTTAACATGTTAATATCTCTTCCTGGAGGCGGAGCTGCATTCTTGCTGAAAGCTGAGTAAGTTTGGTGCGAGGTCACAGGTCAAAGAATTTGATTGCGATGGTGTTGTTCAACTTCCTGTGACAAAGGTTTTGTTGATCAAATTCTGGCTCACACACCAAAGCTCAATTCTCTCTCTCTCTCTCTCGTTATTTTCACTGTACATACTCTGATTATTCTCTCTTCTTCTCTTTCTCTTTCTCTTTCTCATTATTTTCACTGTACTTTAATTTCTCTCTCTCTCTCTCTCTCTCTCTCTCTCTCTCTCTCTCTCTCTCTCTCTCTCTTTCTATTTTTACGCTACCCTATCTACTATTATTTCTTATAGCTATCATTACATTATTATTATTATTATTATTATTATTATTATTATTATTATTATTATTATTATTATTATTATTATTATTATAGTACTAATGGTGTTAATGAAAATTTTCCTTCAAAAAGTTTTGTACAACAAGCATTTAATGCAGATTTTTTTTCTTTTTTTCAAAAGTATATTTCTTACAGCAAAGATAAAGGTTTCAGTCCAATTCTCTCCGCACTCCATTTGGCTCACTAACCTTTCCAACGCTTTTTATTTTTTCACCCGAGGTCACTTTGAGTCACCTTTGCGAAAGAGACTCTATCCAAGCTCCATTTTTCAAAATTCAAAAGGTGTCTTCTTGAGACGAAACCACCGCTCCGAGTAACCGCATTCTCGGTCAGCATGTTTCTCTTCAGTTTTCTATGTTCACTTTCCATGGTTATCTTTTTCTTTCGTTTCTGTTCTTCCTATTTATATTTGAACTTTGCTCTCTCCTCAATAAGACTGCGCTCATTTTTACGCACACTTTGACAATTCTGTGAAGTCAATCAGAAATATGAGTTAGATAGATAGTTTACTGGTCACATCTATCAGTTCTACATAGGAGTTTTGTGGTAAGTATTACCTCATAAATTCTCTGTTGCCTGATGTTTATGTAACTTTTTGCACTGGAAGCCTTGAAATCCGAAAAAAAAAGAATAATGAAGAAATTCATCTTCCAAGAAGGGACTCGAACCCTAGCTAAGTAAAATGGAAAATATTGTGTTGTGTCAAAGCTGCTGAATGACAATAAATCCAAACCCGTTTACGAGAATCTTATTAATGCTGTCACTTTTAGCAATCTGTCTTAAATATCTATATCTGGATCTATATCTGCAAATTCCTTATCTTCCTTTGTGATCCTAGAATCCTGTGATCTTTTTGAGTTTACGAAAGGAAAATCTTTTAGGTAAAAGAAAAGGATAATATATTTGCTCTTCCTCTAACTTCGTTTCCTTTCTGAAAGGTCTTCAAGGTCTTATTCCATTTCCTCGCTTAATCTTTCCATTAATTCTACTTCTCCCTCTCCTCCTTCTCCTCCTCCGCCTCGTTTCTCTCATTAACTCCCCTCTGAGGATTTAAGGTGCTGTCGTTAGTACGTTTATGTGATTCTGTTCCTGTTTCTTCGTGAGTTTGGTGTGATAACATTTAGGATTTCAGAAAACAAGCTTCATTCTTATCTCAAACTACAATTTCATCCTTTTTTCACACAAAGCATAATATGGTCAGACTTGCTCCAGTAGTTTGATGTGATAACATTTAGGATTTCAGAAAACAAGCTTTATTCATCAAACTACAATTTCATCCTTTTTTTCACACAAAGCATAATGTGGTCAGACTTGCTCCGTAACCATGTTTTTAAGCGCGAATGCATGTCAAATTTCATTTATTTATTTTTACTCTTGATTCGCCATTGAACTGCAAGATATCAATAGGAAGTTGCATTTTCCTATAGCTGAAGTTTTTTACTGAAAGAGAAATGCAATTGTCTAGTCTTTCACCACTTCCCTCTGGCTGCCTCCTGGTCTCTTGGCTAAAATCACATCAAAAAACATTTGCTAATCCAACTTCCTCCTCCCCTCCAATCCAATAGTACGGGAGCTCTCTCTCTCTCTCTCTCTCTCTGTCTCTCTCTCTCTGTGTGGAAAATGCCCTCTAGCTTTTCTCTCTTCTTTTTTTCTTTTTTTGCCGAGACAGGCATTTCCACTGCCTGAATGTAAAGCTCATACAAATCTTTCATCGGAATTTTAGGAAATTGATTAGAAATTTAACGGAAAATATTCACAGCACGAGTCTCGAAATGGAAAAACAAACCCACAGTTATGTATATGTACATATATTTAAAGATAAATTTGTTCAGAGAGCCTTCGGGAATCTGTTCGATTCCCTTTTTTCTACGAAAAGGGGAATCGAACAGATTCCCGAAGGCTCTCTAAACTGATTTATCTTTAAATATATGTACATATACATAACTTAGGCTTTGTTCCTCCAAATATTTAATACCAGATAACAAAATCGATGTAACTGTTCTCTCTCTCTCTCTCTCTCTCTCTCTCTCTCTCTCTCTCTCTCTCTCTCTCTCTCTCTCTCTGTTTCTGTGCTGTCATGTGTGCACTTGAAGAGCCCTTGTAATAATAATCCAAATATTGCCTTTACCTTTTATCTAAAGTGAAGTGTTTCCCTTGTCATACTTATCCAATACAAGAAAGAATTTGGAAAATGCTTAAACGGGACCCTTCCTGGTATGTGCAACTCTAAACTCAAAGAAAAGAAACATGTAAGAAATAATAAATGAAAGCGAACCTTCTCTTTGTCATTCTCTCATCTAAGTCACTTGGTTGGGTCCGTTCTGTCCCAACAACACTTCATGCACTCTGACGTGTCGCCAAGGCCTCATCCTCTCAATAAACTTGGAGACAACAATAGGGTACCTGAAAGCAAGAGAGAGTGAAAGGGGCGGGGGGGAGGGAAGGAAGGAATGAGGGTGGGGGGTGGGGGGAGGGTATTTCCCTGACCAAGGCCCATGGCTTCTTCGTCCAGCAAGTAATAGAATTTGGGACAAATAGGAAGCGCTAAATCTAATTTTCTCCGCCAGACGTTTTGGGGGAAACGGCCAGCTATGCTCTTACTTAAGCTCCATAAGCCTTGTGGCTTTGTCCACGGCGCTTGACAGGTAAAGGACAGAGACAGAGACGCAGAAGAAAGAGAGATAGAGAGACACAGACAACCCAAACAGAGAGACGACGAGCTTTGTCTGCTAAGTGGTTTTCCAGACTCAAGCAAATGGTTTCTGACAGATCCATCATTGAGACACGAGACTTTTAATTTAATTATGGATAGAATCTCTTCTCTCTCTCTCCTCTCTCTCTCTCTCTCTCTCTCCTAGTTAGTAACATTCAGAGCGAGGGGTCCTTACAGAAATAGAACTGCCGCACAGTAAGTACGCTATCCTGATCTAGGGAAATCTAATTTTCCTCGTCCTGAGTTGAAGGCAGTTTGCCTTATTGTTGTTAGAATGCAAAAAAAAAGAAATAAATAGAGAGAGAGAGAGAGAGAGAGAGAGAGAGAGAGAGAGAGAGAGAGAGAATCATATTGATGTAAACGAAATTAAGGAAGACCAGGTCAAGAGAGCATGCGTATATTTTACATCGTTCAAGTCGTAAAATTAAAAATTAATCAAGACAAGTTGATTCTCTCTCTCCTCTCTCTCTCTCTCTCTCTCTCTCTCTCTCTCTTCTCTCTCTCTCTTCAGAATAGCATGAAATAACCAGTTTTTTAGTACCTAACTTCCTTTTAAATAGTTATTAGTGGTTACACACAAAGCAGATCAGAGTAGCACAGGTCACCTAAATTTGAATGTTTTCAAGAAAATGCAGTTGGCTGAAACCACGGTCTATCTGGACTGTGGCTGGAACCAGAGAAAAAGCGGCTTCGATGGCAGACAGCCAAGCCAACCGGCCAACCAGCAACCAGAACCCGACCGGCCGTGTAACAGATAAAACCACTCTTAGCATTTCTTGCAAAAGGGCGCGGTAACACATTTCAATCCAGTTTCTTACTCAGCACCTGAGACATGTCTCCAAGTGGTTCAATCAGTTAGTCCTCACGTCCTGGTCGCGCCTCGAATCTGTTAAGCTCGTGGGGGGAGAATAAGGACGAGAAAAATTAAATGTACGGAGAAAAATTTCGGCTGACTCACTGCGGGTTCCGTCGACTGCGGTTTATTTAAACAATTAGGACAAGATGTGATTTGCGCTGCAATACAATTACTCGTAAGCTTAATCATCAATGTTGTAAGTGCGTTTTAATCGTGATTTTTCCAAACTTTTTTCTGATGGTACTAATTTTCTCATTTCATCTTTATGATGATTTTCAATTTTCATCAAAAGAGGTTCGTATCCCTAAATTTCTACCTTTTAAATGGCTTTAGTGTTTTAATCACAAGAGGTTTTATGCCCACCTTGTAATTCTTTTTGATTGATCTCAAAAGACGAAAAGACCTTACACCCCTGATGTCCATTTTTTCTTTCTTATTTCAAGAGACTTTGTAATCTTACTTTCGATTCCTTTCGGTGATTTTAAATTTTCATTATCTCAAAAAGTTATATCTCTATTTTAATTTCGGTTTTTTGTTTACATACATACACAAGTATAAGAAAACATACAAATTCAGTTTGTCTTGAGGGTAGAGGCGAAGTGTTGATGCTTGAAACCTTTCTTCCGAACGGCTGGCAAGTCACACAACCTCACCGTGTCGTTGCTAAATTGCTTCTCTTCGGTTCTCTGCTTTTCTTTCTTCTCAGCAAAGAAAAATGTCTCCTTCCCTTATTAGGAAGGTCTTTTTCTGTCACTTCCTTCTGGTCTTCATTATTGGTGGGTGATTAGTGATGACGTTCAAAGTACCGCCCTATTTTCCTTCGTTGGGCGTGATTACTGACGTCACCGGAACTGTCCGGGTTCTGGTGAGAGGTCAAAGGTTATTTCAATAGCTTTATCGTAAAGCAATGAATGCATTTATTTAATTGCCGCCAGTACGATAAACACTTCGCTTGTTTGGGTTATTACAACGAACACTTCCGTTGCTTCACGCAACACTCTCTCTCTCTCTCTCTCTCTCTCTCTCTCTCTCTCCATCTCCATCTATCTATCAGTGGATCTCTCTCTTTTTTATATATACGCTATTTTCCTCAACTAACATTAGACTTATACTCCTGATCTTCCTCTCCAACAGAAATTCGGTATCCCTGATTTTCCATTCTTTTGATCACAAAAGGTATAGAATTGATCTTTTCTTGTTCCTACTTTTATTGAATTTCGTCCTTTTTTGCTGATGACAAGCGCACACTCGTCTCTGATTTCAATGCATTTTGTTCATCCTTTCAAAAGTGACATTTCGTAGCCTCTGTGTTTTTTGCTCTAGAATTTTTAACCTTTAGTTGGTACTAAATTGTTTTGGCATCGCCACCTGTTGAGCAGTTCTTTGATGTGACACGTGCCCTTTGCCGCCAGCTTTGATCAACTGTACACCCTTTTGTGTTCCCTTGTAGTTGGGCGCTTGCCCTTTTCTTGTCCAAAACATTCTTGTTGTGGAAAATAGTTTCAGTGATAATCGTGATCCTCGGGGAATTTCTAACATTTTTGCAGCGCTCAGAAGGGTATGCTAGAATGATCAACTCTGGTTACCCGGTTTTATTTAAACATCGTCCACCTTTTTGTAGAAAGGAAGATGTGATGTCGTATACTACTTTGAAACATTAAGAAATTAGTGACGGCAACAGTAATCGTTGTGGTTGTGATGCCAGATAAACGACAATAAAGTAAAACATGACTGAAAACAGTATTTAGTAATAATACTGTAGGGTTAGTTGTTTGTCCCTTGATACCTTTGGCTACTGCATGTTCATAGTTGTACATACAACAAAAACTACAACAACAAATAATAATAATAAAGAGTACTGAAAAAAAGCTAATAAAAGGGTACGAAAGTATTCGCAGATGCAGAAAGTCGAGAGTAAAAAGTGAGCAATAGTGTGTGGACCAGAGATAATTTATTACAGACGAACTGGGTTGACATAGACAGGTGCGGACGGATAAGTACTGCCGACTTGCACCAAGAGCAGAATGACTCTGAGACAGTATATTTGTGTTTACTTACAGACATACATTCATAAATAACTACAGACGCAGTTTGTATTATTCACACATGGTAATTATATCGGCGGAAAGGCCAGAGAATTCTACACAATATGGAATACGTTAGAATTCGGCATGTTGTTACAATTAAATGAAATTAGTGAAAGGACGTTGTCCTTACAAGAGTAATGCCGTAAGCGGTTGATTTATTCAGTATAAGTAGTTTGGAGTAATAATGACGATGGTTGGCTAATATAAGAAGCGATTCGTCAAAATGTTAGAGCAAAAAAGGAGACACGACTTGTGTAAATTTTTGGGGAGAGACTCAGCGTAATTTGAGATTCTGAGGCTGAAATGTATTGAAGTGAGGTTGATGAGCGCAAATGAAAACAAGATGGTACAATAAGTTCGAGACGAACTGCTTGTGTATTACGGGTAAATTAAGAAGTGAAAATATGAGAAATAAGGGAATATGAAGAGGTGAAAAAAAAAACATATATAAAAATAAAAGGTTAGCCGAGATGACTGGATGGAACAGGTTGTTTTGCGATAGTGCAGTCTCACTTTGAAGGGTGCTACTTCGTCTTGTTATCTACGCGTCACCTCCGAGGTGTTGTTTTCTTCTTCTTCTCCTTCTTCTTCTTCTTCTTCTTTTTTAGTACTAAACATGGCGGAAGCTCAATGGGACGTCGTGTATAGTAGTACTAGCCCCTCGGGGATCAAAGTATTATACACACACCCATTTCTATATTGCGTGGTCGACAAATTATATGAATAAACGATATCTTTAGGGCTGTCCACACTAGGAAACATTGTTTATAAACAAAGTTTGCGAACAATTTTTGCAAACTGTTTGCAAATAATGTTTCCTGTCCAGATTTCAGTTGTCGGCAGGATGCTTGTCGGTGCAGTAGCCTCTGTATTACTTGCCTATTTTAATGCTCTGGAGGAGGGATAAGAAAAAGAAATAGAGATCGTGAGGAAGTCTTTAGTATATATATATATATATATATATATATATATATATATATATATATATAGATATATATATAATATATATATATATATATATATATATATATATATATATATACACGTATATACATACACCATATATATGTGTATGTATATACACGTATGTGTATATAATCTGTATACCAATACGTATGTATACGTATACACACAGAAACAC